>NW_026705868.1:0-220782 GCF_029867415.1 Vicia villosa | reverse complement strand
GGCGGTGCCATGTTGCTTACCACCATGGATGGCGAGGATTTCCCACACCCTGTGAATGCGGACATAGTCAAAAAGTACTTTGCTTAAAAAAAAAAAAAATATACAGCTCGCTAAGTTGAAAACCTGAAAGGGCAACTTAGGCAAAAATGAGCGTCTCGGTGGATTGAAAACCCGAAAGGGCGATCCAGGCAAAAATTAGAGACAAAACAAATACAATCCCGGTAGGCTGAAAACCTGAAAGGGCAGCCTAGGCAAAAATTAGGGAATAAAGCATACAACTATGTCCCGCTCAGCTGCCTACTCACCGACAAGGTTCAACACCTCAAAGACACCGATCAGTCCAATCACTTTCTTCCAACAAGTGAGGGATGAGATGCTCGAAGACAGATTGGCAATAGCAGAATTGAAACTTGACTGGATCGTTCTCACATAGCTATTTCTTTTCATAAATACTTTTCAAAACTTTCTGACAATTTCCTACTTCTAGGATTGTTGTCTCCCTATACTAATCCGCCTATCACGGCACTTTTTCAAAAATCAATGCAGCTTATAACTAACATTTTCATTTTTTCTGTTTTGAATACGCGAGCATCCCAATGATATTTTGAATGAACATATGCATTTGAATATGATTGATGTTTACCAGGAAAAACAGGAATAACATTCCGGACATGTCCCAATTATTTGGACATTATCCTAAACCAGCATCAGAAGGAAGTTTCCCCAATGGAGACACATTCCTCAACAAATCCCTCAAAGAGATTTTTCTTTCGAAAGAAGTCTTATTCCCCAGCAGGGTTGTTCCAGATTACTGTCTTCAGAAGGTGTGATCTCCGCACCCAAACTTGGTCAGATAGTGCATCGGAGGATTATGCATCTTCCTCATTCCCACTCCAAAGGGCGTCACAGTCCGAACTCTCAAAACTACTGTTCATCCCCGAGCAGTAATCAAAGATCCTTCAATAGAACATCCTGGTTCTCAAAGAATTTCCCCAACCCAGGGTACTCAAGCGAGACAGAAGATCATCAACAACCACGATGCCTTCACTTCCAAATGGCTAGCAGGGATTTATTTTCCCAATCACAATGCCTTCATTTCTTGACGACTAAGCTGGGATTTATTTTCCCAATCAGGAGCTTGACACGCTCTAAGCTGCATAAACCATGCATCACATTCACACTCATATTCACATTCACAATCATGCATCATACGCATATTCATACACAACATAACTTGCATATTTCTCCTCTAGCTCGAGGATCTCATATCATACATGCATCATAGACATTGCATATTATTAACTTGATTTTTCAGGTAGACAGATGTCTTCAGCAAAGATGTTCTCACTCACATGCAGTGTTCATCCTGAATCTTATTCAGACAAGCAGTCCTTTCAGATACAATCAAACCAAAGATTCACTCTGAAGAACTCTCATTCTCAACTCATTTATCATCTAACATTGCTAGTCTAAGGCGATACCTCAGACGGTTCCAGAACGATCTAGCATTACAGATCTAGGGCGAAACCTCAGACGGTTCCAGAACGATCTAGCATTACAGATCTAAGGCGAAACCTCAGACGGTTCCAGAACGATCTAGCATTACAGATCTAGGGCGAAACCTCAGACGGTTCCAGGACGATCTAGCATTTCAGATCTAAGGCGATACCTCCGACGGTTCCAGAACGATCTAGCATTTCAGATCTAAGGCGAAACCTCAGACGGTTCCAGAACGATCTAACATTGCAGATCTAAAGTGATACCTCAAATGGTTCCACAATGATCAACTTTCAAATCCTTCATCAAGATATAATCAACAGATTCATTCTGATGAACAAATCATCAACACATTGTCCAGGTGGCATCCGAAAGCCCATCTCAGGGCATCTATTTATTCAATCATCTTCAACCCTCAGATTTCAGACAATCTCTTCAGGTTTAAGAAGATTGAATAGGGGCAACTGTTATACCCCAAAATTTGCCCACATCTTTTTTAAGAAAACTTCAATCTGAAAATTAAGAGTTTCATATAAACATGGATTTTTATTTCAAATATCCTAAACATATGAAGTGCTTAAATTTCAGAATTTCTCTTACACAGTAACTTGGCTAACAGTGGAATTTATTCTTACGCAAACGCCAAATGCTGTTCATTACACCACAAATACTATTTATTTATTTTACAGATAAATAGTACTAACACAGTTCATGCAGGGTTAAATCTTTTTGCAGGCGCAAAAGCAGGAAACTCACACTGTACTGGTAACAATTGTTTTTGGTTTCCCACTAACTTTTGTACTATATTCCATTATTTTCAAAATCTTTTCAAATCTCTCCTTTCAAATTCAAATCTCAACTTTATTCTCCATCTCTCTTTTTCCAACAATACCTTACACTTTCTTTCAAATCTCACTTCCACTCAAATTTCCATTTGTACGGAATCACATCATTCCCCAACGTCTCTATCATCTTTCCATTCTATGAATACCTCTCATCCTTTTCACAAATCTCACATCAAATTCTAAATCATCTTTCAAATTTCTACTTCATCATCCATTTTCTTTCTTCTTTCCTAGCAAAAATGGCAAAATGGATAGAGACACTGCTTCTTACAGTCGTCACCATTGTTACGGTGATCACAACTTTCTTCTGCTTGCACAGTCCTGAGGAGTGTGGACCTGCAATGGTTATGCTCCCAATCATCTACATGCTATTGATCATAGCATGGTTCATCAACCGTCATTTTTAAAGTTTGCCGTGTTTCTTATTTTCTTAAACGTACCGTTTATTCGTCGTACTGTTCAATAGTATGTAATATTTATACTGTCAGTATTAAATGTTGTACTAGTTGTCATAATATTGCTTAATTACTAAGATAATATTTTGTGTGTTTCTGCCAGTCAAATATTTCTATTTCTGTGCATTTAACAATTTTCAGGTTATTATCGGTAATTTTGCCCGCATACCGTAAATATCAGTTATTTATTATGTTTCTGTTTTCTAACAAGTCATGTAAATAAATTTTCATGCTTCACACCAAACAAAAACAAAAATAACAACAAAGAAAAGAAAATTAACTTTGACAGTTGACTTTTTCACTTTAACTGCTGCTTCAGTACACGAACAGTCGGTTGACAGACAAACTGCAGACAGTACAATTCACAGTGATTTGTACAATCAATCAAATCAATCATTCACAATTCAAATTTCCAAGATTTTTGTGTTAGAAGTCTTCTGAATATCACATGATTAGCAGAAACTCAACACTGCACAAAAATCAGGTACGCTTAACTGCCTCCTATACAGACAGTCCCTAATCAGGGTTTTTCTTGTTTTAACAGGAGCAACAAGTTTTGAGAGCTCAAATGGATTTCATATACATCCATACATCTCAAAGTACCATCATACAAATTTTCAAACTTCAATTCACTCAGACGCACCGTCAGCAGCTCAAACAGTCAACAGACGACCCGTTTGACCAAAAAAGTCAACTGACAGTCAAAAATGAAATTTTTTGTCAAAGTCCATATTTTGTCAAAGGATTCAACATTTGATCATTGGATGATCACAATTCATCAAGGAAAGATCAAAAATCAACAAAACCCTAAGATTCAAAATTAGGGTTTTTGCCTGAAAAGTCAACTCAACTTTGACTGATCATAACTCTCTCATCCTTCATCCAAAAAATGTCAACCAAAGCTCATTTTGAAGGAAATTCAATTATCTTTCAAATGCAATTGATCCCATGGTCATAGCATTCACCATTTGAAAAATATGGCCAAAGACATTACAGGTCATTTTCAAAGTCAACAAAAAGACACTTTTTTCAAATGGACACACAAGGAGAACCAAAAATCATTTTGATATGAGACCAAAGACATTGGTTAGAGGACTCTTTGAGGTTTCCAAAAAGTGCAAGATCTCCTTCATATGACAAAAATTGAAGGATTTACACCTTGTTGAAGTTGGCTAAATTTTGGGAAAATGCATGAAATCAACATTGCTCAAAAATGTTTTTTTTCCAAAAGATGCCAAGTTTTTATGGTCCAAACATCTTTGCCATGTTACTATGGGCCTCCCACGACCAAGACAAAGCCCACATCTATATTATCCATTTTTGACATGATTTTATCTTATTTTAAGATTAAAATCAAAAGAAAATTGCATGGATAATTGGTGACTTGGTCTCCAAGTATGACTCACCTCCAAAATCTTCAATTTTCTGCAGAAGATTGATGCCCAAGACAAGAGCATTGAATGGAGTCAAGGCTTGGTCAAAAATTCAAAGTTTTTTAATATTAAAGAACCAAACTTTCAACAAAGACAACTATAGCTTCTTGCTTCACTTCCAAGCAGCCTTTTGGCTATAAAAGGAGTAGCATACTTCAGCAACAAAGAGAGACACGAATTGAGGGCAAGAGCATAGCTATCATTATCATAAAATTCTCCAAAAAATACATACACTTTGTAATTTTCAAATTCTATATTCCAAGCAATATTAATACAAACAAAGCTTTCCAATCATCTTCTCAAATCATATAGAGTAAGATTGAACTCCTAACATAGTCCCATGAGAGTCGTATAGTGAGCATAGTGTTCTTCATGTACATATGCACTTGACTTTCGTTTTCTTATATGCAATCAATTTCCATGTAAACTAACCATCCTAATATGTTCATAAGGTCCTATAGGAGTGATCTGGGCTTTAACATGAGAGTTACCACGTGAGAATCACCTCATGCCATTAACAAATACATATAAGTGTTCAAACTTTGATATCTTCGAATCCCTAGCTACAGACCTCAAACCACAAAACTAATGCTATATTTGGACTCAGGGCATCCTAATTAGGGGATCTGGGTCACTTTCATTCATTCTTAACGTTTGTTTTTTGCAGGTTGTGAAGTTACCAAAAGCTGCATTTTTATTGTTAAAATAGGGGAGGTTAAAAACCCCCGCTATTTGAGTCCAAAAACCAGACTTCTGGAGGTTGAAGACGACCACGCGTCCCAGCGTGGTTCGTCAGCCCAGCCTTGACTTTTCTGCATGCATGCGTGGCTCATCCCACGCTTCTCATTCGCTGGTCAGCCAGCGTGGGTCCCAGGGTGGACTTTGAAAGTTCCATTAATCACACGCACTGATTACCATGTTATTATGATGCAACCTCAAGATCTGAGCCCTTGAATCACTTCAACCTTTAATCCAACGCATCAGACACGCATGCACACCATGGAGCCTCAGCTCCTCACCACACTGAATCAGTATCCTTTCTATTTTTATTTTATTTTCTATTTTATTTTAATTTCTTTGTTAAATTAATTAAAAATAGTTTTAAAATTCAAAAAATCCCACAAAAAATATTTTAAACTTCTAAAATAATATATTATTTTATGAAACAAAAATATTTTATTTTTCTTCAAAATTTCAATATTTTTCATAATTAATTAGTATGTATTTGTATATTTGCTTATTAATTATTTTAATTAGTCAAAAAATCATAAAAAAAATTGTTCTTTGTGTTAAATATTGTTTATATATCATAAACTAATTTTGTACATATTTAGGATAATTTTCTCTTTAAGTTTTAATTATTTGTGTAATTATTTGCATAATTATGTTTTGATTAACTTAAAATATCCAAAAACAATTTCAAAAATTCCAAAAAAAATTAGTTTTGTTCTAAAATCAATTAACAAACATTTTGTACATATTTTTAAACTTATTTGCTAGGTTTAATCATATTTCCATCTTTTCTCTATTTTAAATTAATTAATAATGCATTAATTATATTTAAAATAAATCACAAAAATACAAAAATATGCCTTTTATTTCTTGCAATTTAAAATTCCTAGATAAATGTATAGGATGTCAAATTCATGTAAATAGGCTAGTTTACATTTCCCGCACAATCGATGTAATAGCGTAGATTTACTTTCTGCACTTTACATTTCCGCATTTTAATTTCCAGCACCCATATAAACTGCGTGTATGTCAAAGATAAAACTGAACCGTCAGATCACTAACTTCAAAGATAAATATCTGAATTCAATCACAATCACATTTGCACCTCCTAGGGTAATCCCTTTTCACTCTTTTCAAAATCAAAGTTATATTTCTACTGTTTCGAGTACAAAATCGAACCTTTTGTTTATATCCGACGAATGGATAGATTTTTAAAGGGAACAAGGATAAAGACCTCCTAACTCAGGGTAGACCTCCTAGTTTGCTTGCTCAAAAATCAAAACAAACAAAATTCTCATACACTGTTGTTTTTCAAAACAAATTTTCCAAAAGACAATATTTTGTATACATCCAAACACGGATCATTACAAAATTAACGATCTTTTCAAAACATCTTTCGAAAGATAAACAAGCATTTGTATATATCCGCACTAGGATCATTACAAATTCTATTTGCAAAGGTATTTCAAAAACACAGGTAAAGCATTCCGAATTAATTGAAAAGTAAAGCAAATGAGCTAAGCAAACTAAAGAGCCCATGGATAACCATGGATACAAAGGGTGCTAACACCTTCCCTTTGTATAACCTACCCCCTTACCCAGAATCTCTCAAAGGTCTTTTTTCTGTTTCTTTTATAAACCTTTCCTTCATTGGATAAAATAAAAGGTCGGTGGCGACTCTGTAAACTTTTTCAAAAGTGACGCGAAAGCGTCCGATCGACAAAAAAAAAGGAGTCAGTTCACGTATCCCACCCACGGGAGGGGTATGGCCCGAAAGGACGGTCCACACTCCTTAATGGAATTCCACAGTTGAGAAGAAACATAGGCACCTTCTTAATGTTACTAGATCTCTCTTGTACCATGCTAAATTACCTAAATGATTTTTGTTCTTTTCTCTATGCCACATATCTCAGTAATAGATTATTCCTTCCCACCATTCACAACATCACACCATATGTGCTCCTCTTTAATGAAGCTTCATCCTTTACACGCCTTAAAACATTTGGATGTTTAACCTATGCTACAACCATTACTAGGAATAGAGACAAACTTGACCCTCGAGCCACTAAGTTCATTTTCCTAGGTTACTCTGATGGCATTAAAGGATACCTCCTCTTTGATCTAAACTTAATAGCTGCCTTAGTTTCCAGAAATTATGTTTTCTATGGAAACATTTTTCCCTACTCCAATCTCAAAAACACCCTTGACCAAACCAATGACAATAACTACACCACTATACCTTTCATCTTTGACATTCCCACATTTACCAACCCTACAACCTAAAACATACACCACAAAACAGTTGAACAGAACACTGAACTAACCAATGAAAACCCTCTCACACCACCCCCTTCTCCTCAATATTATGAACATGAAACTCACCCTAAGTTGAATCCCTAGCTAAATCCAATGACCAAACCACTGAATCACCTCATAAAAGTGTTCATTCTCCCTCTAGAGAAACCATCAACCCCCCCTCCATTAAAAAGTGCACCAGAACCAAAACCGTTCCTGCATACTTAAAAGACTTTGTTTTCAATACATTTCAATCTCATATCCGTGATGATACTTCAAAGTACATTTCTTATCACAATACATCTCCTGTATTTTATTCTTTTATATCTTCTGTTTCTATTCCTTGTGACCCTATTACATTTAAGCAAGCCAACATTCATCCTCATTGGATCAAGGTCATAGATACTGAAATCCAAGCACTCATAGCCAATAACACATGGATTTACACAATCCTACCTTCAGGTAAAAAGGATATAGGTTGTAAATGCATTTATAAGCCAAATTCCATGTTGATGGGTCCATTCAAAGACACAAAGCAAGGTTAGTCGCCAAAGGTTTCACACAAATTGCAAGTATCGACTTCTTTAACACTTTTTCACCTGTTGCAAAGCTGGCCACTAGAGGGCTCCTTCTTATCTTAGCTTCTTCATTAAATTTGCAACTTTATCAACTTGATGTTCATAATGTATTTCTCCAAGGAGATTTGGATAAGGAAGTGTACATGTCTGTAAACTCGGTTTTTTGAGGCGAACTGACTCCTTGCTCTTTTTTGTTTTTGATATTTTTTTTATTTTTTTGCAAGAGTCGCCACCGACTTTTATTTTATCCAAATAGGAAAGGCATAAAAGAACAGGAAAGGCCTTTTGACAGATTTTGGGTTCGGGGGGTTGGTTATACAAAGGGAAGGTTTTAAGCACCCTTTGTATCCATGGTTATCCATGGGCTCTTAATTACTTAGCTCACTTTTTAAATGCTTTATTGATTTGAAAATAGAAGAAGTGAAGATGGACAATAAGTCACATAGGTCTTTGAAGAGTTTCACCGGGAATAATGCCCTTCAAATACCAGATGAAAGTTTTGAAAATAGATGAGAAGTTTTGAAAATACGTTGTTTGAAAAATGAAAGTGTTTGAGTAAGCAATTAGGAGTTATCTACTCTCAATTTATAAGACCTTTCCTATGCATTTAATACTTTTCTTAAATGATGGTATGATTAAAAAAAAGTAATAAGAGGGAAAACCATAGAGGTGCAAGTGTGCAAAGTGCTTTTTTTTAGTTTTATCTTGATTATTAATGTTTTAGCTCAAAGGTAAAAATATGGTCCAAGTGGACAAAAGGAAGATGACGTAAACATAAACAATGTGTCCAAATGGACAAAGAAAAAATAGCGGAAGCATAAATAATATGTCCAAATGGACAAAGAGAAAATAGCAGAAAAATAAATAATATGTCCAAATGGACAAAGAGAAAATAGCGGAAACATAAATAATATGTCCAAATGGACAAAGAGAAAATAGCGGAAACATAAATAATATGTCCAAGTGGACAAAGAAAAATAGCAAAAACATAAATAATATGTCCAAATGGACAAAGAAAATATAGCAGAAATATAAATAATATGTCCAAATGGACAAAGAAAAAATAGCAGAAATATAAATAATATGTCCAAATGGACAAAGAAAAAATAGCAGAAATATAAATAATATGTCCAAATGGACAAAGAAAAAATAGCAGAAATATAAATAATATGTCCAAATGGACAAAGAAAAAATAGCAGAAATATAAATAATATGTCCAAATGGACAAAGAGAAAATAACAGAAACATAAATAATACGTCCAAGTGGACAAAGAGAAAATGGCAGAAACATAAATAATACGTCCAAATGGACAAAATGAAAATAGCATAAACATAAATAATAAATAATAAAATAAAGCATAAAGCAAGAAATATAAAGAACAATATAATAAAATGCGGAAATTAAAGTCAATTGTTAGTATGTTAGCACGCGAATCATCTTGAAGCTAGTCAAGTATATCCACGATGTTAGTGAAGATCGATGGTGAGTGAATGATGATCTCGGATTTAAAGTTAATGAAAATTTATTAGAAGCTTGATAGAATCATAGCGACTACACGATAAATTTCCAAAAGTCTTAAATCAACTGCATACAATCTCTGCCATATTTGATCTTTTATTCTGATTCGGGACAAAGGAAAAAGATAAGAAATAATATCAAATAATATACAAAAATAAATATAAAACAAATTAAACTTAATTCATTCTTTTTGTATTTTTTTTTGGAATTGATTTTAAGTTAATTAACAAGCTAATTAAACAAATAATTATACAAATAATTAAACTTAACAAGAAAAATATTATTTTATATGTCAAAAATTAAATTATAAAAAAATATAAACCTAAATCTAAAAGGAAAATATTTTTGGAGTTTTTTGATTGGTTGAAAATAATTAAAAAAAAGCAATATTTACATAATTACTAATTAATTAAGCAAAATAAATTAATTATGAAAAGAAATAAAATATTTTTATGTTAAAAATTAAATAAACATTTTATCAACTTAAAACTAAAATTAAAACATTTTTTTTTTGAGAAATTGAAAATATGCATAAATATGGAGTTTTTAATTCATGAACTCCTAACACTACTACATATTAAAAATTACATTGTACTTACTCTATGATGTCCCAAGAGTGGAATAGAGTGATTGAAATTGATTGAAAGTGGCTATTTGAATGAGCCTTGATTTTTACAAGTTTCTTGAAACTTTTGCAAAAATATAAACTTAAGCTATGACTTTGTGGTGATTATTGTTGTTCTTTGTGTTCCTCCCCCTTTTTTTCCTCTTGAATGAAGAAAATGAAGCTCTATTTATAGGCAAATGATTTGATCTTGAACTCTTGCAAGTTGGAATTTTCATGATTGATTTTGGAAAAGAATATAAAATGGAATATTTTTTCAATAAGTGCATTTGCTTAACCATGGTTAAAACACTCAAGTGTTATTCTTTCCAATCTCAAATATTATCTTGAAGCATCTTTGAATTAGTCTTGATTGGCAACCATAAGCATCTTTGATAATATCTTTGAATTATCTCACTTTAATTGAATTTTAAATAAATAAAATTCAATAAAAAATGAAATAAAAAATGTCATGAACCATGGATAGGCTGTGAATATCTTTAAACATATGAGAATCAAGATTGAATCACAAAATAATTGGCCTTTTTGAAAAAAAATCAAATTTTGGTCATTACTTGTTTCATGCATTCTTCCAAAAAAGGTCAACTTCATCAAGGCATATCTCCCTCAATTTTGATCCTATGAAAGTGTTCTTGTACTTTTTGGAAAGCCCAAGATGTCCTCTACAAGCCACTTTGGAAGCATTTTTGCATTTGGAGAAGTCATCTTGATGATATGGGCTTTGACAAAAAACTGCTTTTTGTTGACTTTGAAAATGACCTGTAATGTTTTGGCTTATATCTCTTAGGCGGAAGCATTTCTTGACCTCGGACCCAACATCAAAGTTGTATAGAATTGAATTTCATTAAGAATGAGCTTCTGTTGTAATTTTTCTGATGAACGAGTAGAGAGTTATGGCTGGTCAAAGTTCAGTTGACTTTTATGTCAAAAACCTTAATTTTGCAATTTTGAGTTTTGTTGATTTCCGAAATTTTCTTGATGAATTATGATCAATCCTTGATCAAATGATGAATATTACTTCAAATAATTGATGTTGACCAAAAATCTTGATTTTTTACTGCAGTTGACTTTTTTCAAATGAACCGCAGTTTTGCGATCTTTCAATGAATCAAGGTCTTCTCTTCAATTGAATGACATGAATGGACTATAATGTTGATTTGAAGGCCTTTGAATCATATTTTGAGTCTTGGAATCATCTCCTGATTAAAAGTCAATCCTCTGGTGAAATTAGGTCAAAACCCTAATTTGGCGCTTCTGGCGATCTTGAGAGTTGTCTGCCTTAAACTGAGCCATCCTTGGACTTGAATATTGATTGAAGGAACCTTTGAATCTTGAGATAATTTTGAACCTCTTGTGGGCCTCAAAACCCTTAATTCTTCAGCTTTCTCTTGATCATTCTCCTGTCTTTTTAACACACAAGCAACAAACTTTTTTCTTTTTATTTTTTTGTTAGTAAATAAAAATATGCATGATGATAAATGATAATGATAATGATCATGATACTTAGAAAAATGATGGGATCTCAGAGGTCAAAAATTGGGGTGCAACAATGTCCTTACCCAAAGGCATCACACCTTCTTATCCAAATCTAGTGTGTAAGCTTTTAAAATCAATTCATGACCTAAAACAATCGAATAGACAATGGTTTGAAAAAATTTCTACTATTCTGCTTTGTACTAGTTTCAAACAATGTCATGTTGATCGCTCCTTGTTCATTCATCAATCGCACAATAGTTTCATTGGTCTCATGATTGATGTTGATGACCTTGTCCTTGCAGGAAGCAACTTGGACATCATTAACAAAGTAAGACAACATTGCAGCATCACTTGCATATAAAATATCTTGTAGATTTAAAATACTTTCTTGGCTTGGAATTAGCAATAAGCAGCTTCAGATTCAAGATTTGCCAGCGGAAATACATACTTGACATCTTCTCCAATGCTAGACTTTTAAGATGCAAACTTGCTTCCACCCAGATGCAAGAGACACAAGGCAGACCACCAGTGCAGGAACACCTTTAGAAGATCCTACAACATTGTCGCGGACTTGGACAATTAATCTACTTGCTAATAACACGTCCAGACATGTCATACTCTGTTCAACAACTTAATCAACACATGCATAATCCAACAAATCTACATCATTAGGCTGCCATTAGAGTTCTATATTATCTGAAAAATTCACCAGCTCAAGGATTGATTTTCCTTTTTTACTTTAACTCTGCAGCTCAAAGAGTTATAGAATTCAGACAGGCCCACATGTCCTGATACACGAAAGTTAATCATAAGATACTACATATACTTGGGAGAATCACTTATCTCATTAAAATTGAAGAAGCAACCAACTATTTTATGCAGCTCAACGTAGACACAATATCGTGCCATGACATCAATTATTGGTGAACTTCAATGGCTGGCCAACATCTTAAAAGAGCTACATGTTCCTTTTATTGAACCATCTCTCTTATACTACGATAATGCTTCCGCCTGACACATAGCCAACAATTCTTTATTTCATGAGTGCAGTAACACTACTACAAAAAACATATAACACCTCGGATGCGAAATGTATTTAACCTCAGCTAAAGAATTGAGATAACGAAGGGTGTCATGAAAATTTGTACTTAACACCTCGATGATTAAAAACCGAGAGGTAAAGTTATATGCACAAAGGTTCGAACCCCAACAGCAACACTTTTATTATTTTCAAAACTAGCATATCTAATATCTCAGTTTATTTAGAAAACTGAGGGGTAATATTATTTATTTTTAAAAAAATTATTATATTTTTTACCCTGAATATTACATTGTTTACACAGAATATTTAAATAAAAATCAAATTCCCTAGGGATCTAGATAAAAATCAAATTCCCTGGAGATCTATATTTTAGATCTTCGAATGATTGAATCTTGGGAAAGATAAAATGTTGGGTGCAAGATTATTCTATACGGATCTTGTATGCATTTGTTTTTGATGAAAAAAAAGGGTAAGATAATGAAAATCAATATTCATATATATGATTTTCGGCTCAAATAAATATTTTAAAAACTAAACCTTGAACCCAGATAATTATTTGCTCTTGCAATCCATCATAGAGAACTTTTCGAAGCGTCTTTAGGTTTCAAGCGCTTCATGTTTCATTTAGGTTAGAAATGTTAATGTTCATCATGCTTTTATAATGGATGTCGCTTAGGTTTCACGCGGATCACTAATGAAAATGTCTTGAGTGTTGATACTCATGAAATGGACGAACCGAATTTGTTTAAGGACGGTGATAAGTATTCTTAATTATCACGCCAAAATTATTCCCTCGGCTTCTAACAAAAACTGATGTAAAAGGTGTATAAGCTTTTTTTTTAACATTACATTGTGTAACTTAAAGCAAGAGTGATTTTCTGCACTTGCAATCCATCATTGAGAACTTTTCCAAGATTTTTTAAGTTCCAAATTTTCATTATCTTGAGCAAATGTTATCAAGGCAAATGTTTTCACAAGATATATAGTGGTGAATGTAGATGGTTTGTTGTGGATTGATGTCTTGACAATATCTTGAACGTTGTTCCTTTTAGAATGTAGGATAGAGATTCATTGTTGTAGTGGTGTAACATATTCCCTCGCTTTTAAAAAAAAGAGGGGAAACGTATTTTATATTTTCATTAGAAAAGTATGATAAAATAAGTAAGCCCCTCGGTTTTGCCGACATCTTCACAAAACCTTTGGACCTCAGGTCATTCACATCTAACCGCTCTAAGCTTGGTGTTCGCACTATTTACCCCCAAGCTTATGGAGGGCTATTAGAAACATAATTATATCTCTATTTTATTCAATTTAGAGAATTTATCATCGCACCCTTGCTATTTCTCACAGGCTCTGCACAAATTCTTAAAATGCCCCCTTTTTTTGGAAATGCATTTTCGAACGCACCAAAAACTATTTTTTTGTCAAAAAAATTCGAAGATGCACAACCGAAGTTACTTGAAGGGTGTGTTTGAAGATGCATTTTCTAACACACTTTTTTTTAAAATAAAAAATAGTTCGGAGATGCATCTCCGAACTAGTCAAGCTTATTTAAAAGCTCGTGTCAGACCCTTCCCTCTTCTCGTTTCTTCATTTTAAAAAAAAAACAACTTTCTCTCCACCTTATTCTGCTCATCTCAAGTTCCCACAGAAAATCAAGTTGAAGCTACATTTAGTTGTTTATTTCCATTCCTAACTCATTCTACCTACTTCATTCAACATCAGAGCACTTCAATCCCTCATCAACACATTTTTGAGTAAGTTTCTCTTTTAGCTTTTTTTATTTTTTATTTATGTATAACCTCAGGTTGGTTAGTTTTAATGCATTCGATTGCTCAAATAGGTTAATGTTCAAGTTTAGAGATTCTGTTTATATGATTTGGATGAGTTTTGTTGAGTTTGAATGAGTTAGGGCCGTTGTAGAACTGAACTTCTGTCATTGAAGCAAAACGCATCTTTTTTTGGATATACATCTCTGAACTGGGTTATTTCAGGTGTTCGGAGAGGCATATATGAATTCTATCTTGTGCCATAATTTTTTTTCTTTAGGATATGAAAAAATCAAGCAAATCAAGGAAGGATGAGGCTCGGGCGACCCGCTCTCACTGCCTCAACACGTTACCAGAGGGCTCGCGTGCACGGGCAGGCTACAATCATCCCCCTGCCTCCCGATAGGAAGGCAATGACCTCTAGGAGTCGACTTTCACAAGGGTCTGGATTTGAGAGTCATGCGACCCATGACGAGGATGAGCCTATTGCACCCCAGGTTTTAGTTGTTGTGGATGCCCACCCCCCTTGCAAACCTGTTTCCAGGAGGGCCGACGGACACTTCCTTGCTCATATCCTTAATTGAGCATGTGGCTCCCCATGTTTGGGAAGTAGTGGTATATTTCTTAACTTCCTATATTATTAAATTTGTATCAAAATTAAACTCAACTGATCATGTTATATTTTATTTTCAACAGGAGCGTGCAAGTCTGAAAAAGTGTGAATCATGCAAGAAAGATTCACAATCTTTATCAGCCTACAAATAAGTGGTTCAAAATTGAACTTCGAAACCCTGACCTTGCAGGTCTTTGCACTTCGGGATACACCAACATCATAAGTGGCATGCAGGATGCTTTTGTTGAGAGATGGCCTAGCGAAACGTCATCTTCCCACCTGCCCATCGGCGAGATGACTATCACGTTAGATGATGTAGCTTGCCTCTTACATCTTCCCATCGGAGGAAGGTTGCTTGATCATTGTAAGATCAGCAGGGTCGATGCGATTGATATGATGGTGACTTATTTGGGAGCTCACCCCGAAGAAGCATTGGATCAGTGTAGAATAGCCAGGGGTGCACATGTCAAGTTCTCTTGGTTGGAAATGTAGTATCACAGCAACTTGGAGTTAGATAAAAACCCGGACGTCAATGATTTATGGGTTGTGTACCATGAGGAGTGTGCCCTGAGGTGCTACTTCATCTTATTAGTTGGCACGTCCATGTTTGTGAACAAAAGTGCAACCTACGTGGATGTGGGCTACCTCAAATATTTCATCGACTTGGAGTCTGTTTGCGAGTGGAATTGGGGGGCAGCGTTCTTGGTTTACCTGTAACACAACCTGAACGAAGCTTGCAAGTGGACAACAAAGCCGATGACAGGCTTGTGCACCCTGCTTACGGTAATTTCCAAATCCAAATATTATGTTAAAACTAATTTATATTATTTACACTTGTTACTGATACTTTTTTTCTTATTGATTTTCCAGGATGCATCTGGGCTCACTATCATCGGATCCATGGGTTTGCACGTTCCCAGTCCTACACTCATGATCGGTCATATGCTTGTTAGTTTATCCCTAGCAGAGGGAATGATCATATATTGTTGTACCGTGTGTACATTGACCGCACTCATCACGACGACATAAAAAGGAGGTCATACGGTGCTCACATGGAGAGAGTTCCATTTGACCCTATTTCGTTATACTATGGATGGTTGTCATGTGGGACCAACATCATATGTAGGTATCTGCCTGAGCGGTGCATGAGGCAGTTTGGGTGCGTGAAGTTCATTCACAAGTCATCCTTCCAGGTTGCTTCTATCATACTGTCAGCACATACCTGAATGATATTCTGGCAGACTAGGAGAATCATCTGGTACCGATGAAGTATCAGACTCATGAGGCCACCTCTCAGTGGAGCTATGTTGAGGGGTACATGATATGGTTCTATAAAGTGTCATACCCTTACATGACATAGGACGCTCCTGGGACACTCGGACATGCTCATGAGGAGCTATTGGAGGATCAACAGGCATTGGACGACCATGTCGTTGATGTGTTGTCGTGCTGTCAGACCGTTATGTGGCTTACACGTCAGGGCATCGAGTCCGAAGTGTTTGCGAGAGGTAGGGATGAAGCAGTCGGCCTAGTAGAGTCCATTCTTTCTGAGGTACGAAGTGCGGTGACTTACCGTAGGCAGAGGAGAAACCAGAGTGTTAAGGTTAGACATACACGGTAGAGTATGTATTTTATTTGTATTTGATTTATTTTTAATGGACTTTGAGAACAAAGATTGTACAAATATATTATATTTTTATAAATCATATTCAAGCATTAAGCCAAATGGAATTCATCCATTTCATTCATGAAATAAAGAGCGTTTATAAAAGTACTTATGAATTACTCTAAAGAGATTATCACATCGACAACGGGAGTAAACTCATGATTCTCATCCGTCCTTGCTAAGATCTGCCAATGAAGTATCCGTTTGAACTCAAAATTTTTCACTTATTTGCATTTAATGTGAGTGAGGAAGCTATTAAGTTGCTTATAGAGAAGGAAAAAAATCTAAACAAAAAACCCTTGCTAAATCTTTGAAAGTGGAAAGGACCAAACGAGTATAGAAGTAAGAAAGATGGGATATCTTTGTCCTTGCAGACCATAGGTATGTCTCAGAACAAAAGGCATTAGAGTAGGAGTCAAGGATGTTATGGACCCATTGAGACAAACACTGCAACTGAAATAATCATGATTAGTGTAATAATGCTTTACCTCCACTATCTTTACCATTCAATTAGTATTATTTTTTCAGAATCTAACAGAATGAGGCAAATATTCAAATGTGAAGAGTCTTAAAATTTGCCTTTGATACATATGAAAGTAGTAGAATTATACAACATTTTGTATTCTGTTCACTTTAGTTTTGTAATTACCTTGGAACACAAATGCATCACTTGTTTTTATCTGTTGTTCTGTTTTTCTTTTCTACATTTAATAATCTATCTTTGCAAACACTAATAAATGTATTTTCTACAAATTCTAATTCAACTAGCAGAAATTAATATTATTAAGTTAGACGTCATTAATAAAATTTAAATTTAATTTTCATAAATATGTGTATAAATTTTTAGTAGTTATTACCGGTTTAAACCATTAAAAGAAACACTACAAATACAGTGTACTATTGTGGAATTGTCACTTGTTATTAAATAATAAGAGAATCTTTGTTCAACAAATTAATATATTTAGTCCAAAGATAAATGTTGCCTAATTATAAACTTGTACTTCTTTGGTTGAGAAAATTATATACTTGTACTTGCCGACAATAAAATTAAGTATTTTTAGCTTAGTTGACTACAAAGATAAATGGTGACTCACTTCAATCAGAAAGTCTATTTGTTTCATTTTTAAAAAAATAATCTTTATAATATTATATATTATTATTTGTAAAATATTACAAAATATTTTCTTTTTAAAAAGAATGTAAATAAAAAAATTGATTTAAATAATTTTTTATGACATTATTTTAAATATTTTATCATTTTGTTATAAATTTTTTTGGATATTAAATTTAAAAAAAAATATTTAAATTTGAAATTATTTTAAATTAATATTTTCCAGACTCCCCTAAATTTTAAGACACTATAGTATGAGTCAATTATGTTATAAATTAATATTTTAATTATACAGTCTGAATTCTCATATCCTATAATATGACCTAACGTAAGATCCATTTCTCATTCTCCATCAAATCGAATTAGCACTCTAACACAACTTGTAGAAAAATCTAAAAAAGTCAGAGCAACAATAAAATCACATGAGAGGAGACGTTTCATTTTTATTTAAAATCTTAAAACTAAAAATAGTTAATTTTGTAGGGACATCAAATATTAGTTGTATGTGAATTAAATAGAGTATGTTAGTAAAAAATAAACAATACATCAAAAAAATTTATTTAAAAAAAAAACGTCTTAGAAAAATAAATTCGAAAACAAAATTTAAGATGATTTTATACTTAGAAATAGAGAGAGGAAGTATGTTTCATGGGGTCAAAGGAAACAATATAGAATTGTGCTCCCTATGCTATTGACTTATAAACAAATATTGCTTGAAAACCAAGAACCAAAAATATTCCATGTACATGAAACACACATTTCAACAACCAACTTAAACAATCCTCTTACTAACTTTAAAACCCTCAAAGTTTTAATCAACTCCAACCAACTTCAACATCTACCTCATTTATCACACACACACAAAAATTTCTCTCTTTTTTTTTTCTCCAAATATGTCTAAAAATAATGTGAGAAAACAAGTTTTAGAAAGGAGCACAAATTTCAAAGATACACAAAAAATATTGAACCAAAGTTTTTTCCATAATAGAAATAACAACCTCAAGAAAGTGTACCCTATAGGGCTTCAAAAAAGCACTTCTTCACTATCTTTATCTTCAGTTTCATTATCTTTGTCACAAAACTCAAATGACTCTTCTCAAGCTGATTCTTTGACTCCTTTGGATGAAAAGATTTCATTGGCACTTCGTTTGATTTCTGCTTCATCACATGAAAGAAGAGAATCAACCGTTGCTAAAACTATACAACAACAACAACAGTCAAGTCCAGTAGTGATCACTGAGCCAGGGGAATTGAAAAGATGCAATTGGATCACAAAAAATAGTGGTATGGTCAATTTTATTAGTCATATCTAACAAAGTAACAAAAGGAAATATTTTAATCTATTTAAAGTTAATTTTTATTATTATCATGTAGATAAGCTATACATAGAATTTCATGATGAGTGCTGGGGAGTTCCAGCTTATGATGACAAGTAAGTACTAATATAGTGTCCCATCTTAAGTTATATTTGGTTAATTACGACTGCAACGTGACAAATTAAGTACAGGTCATTTTTTGTCATGGTTTAATTATGAAAAATGTTTTACGAGACTATTTTTAGTCATACAGTTAAATTTTGGGTCCTCTGCTAGTCCGTCTGTCTTACACGCCCTTAAAGACGGCTCTGACTTACATAGTTATTAAAATCTGATTTTTGGTTTGATTCATGAAACAGTAAATTGTTTGAGCTGCTTGCAATGTCTGGTTTGCTCATGGATTACAATTGGACAGAAATTATTAAAAGAAAGGAACCACTTAGGTAACATTTTTGTTAACAAGTTATAGTTCTTTACATGTTCTTTTCTTTGTATGAAGTATATTTTTTTTTATGTAGAGAAGTTTTTGCTGGATTTGATCCTTACATTGTTGCCAAAATGGAAGAAAAGGAAATCATAGAGATAGCATCAAACAAAGCACTTTCTTTAGCTGATAGTAGAGTTATGTGCATTGTTGACAATGCCAAATGCATAATGAAGGCAAGTTCATAATCCATATCTATTCACATTTTTTTGTTGTACTTATTTTTATTAGCTTAGTTAGTAGATGAGTTTTGATGCAACCCTAATTTTGGGTCGGGTCACGGTGTATTTTATCGTCCCGACCCTCACCCTAAAAAATCCATTTTCACCCAATTCAAGATGTGGTTAGGTTATTCCACTCATATCCATGCTAGTATATATAAAAATAAGAAAACATATTTATAATAATTTCTATATTACAATTATAAATTATTTTATATTAAAAAAAAATTGTGTGTGCACGCAAAAATAGGGTAAGCATCAACATTCATCGGCTCGATTATTAAATATAAAAAAATTTAAATCAGTAGATTTTTCATGTCAAAATCAAGACGAGTACTCACAAATGTAAGTCTCCTTTATTTTGTAAAGTTAAGACCGCATATATATGTCCTCCTCTAGCCTCGTCTAATGGGAATCTCAAGTGCTGGACCGTCTTTTACTTAGTTTCTAATTAATTACTTGTTAATCTTTGTCAACAGGTTGTTAGAGAATGTGGATCATTTAGTAGCTACATATGGGGTTTTGTTAATCACAAACCAATAATAAACAAATACAAATACCCAAGAAATGTGCCACTAAGGAGTCCAAAAGCAGAGGCACTTAGCAAGGACATGGTAAAACGTGGATTTCGATTTGTAGGACCAGTGATAGTGCACTCTTTTATGCAAGCTGCAGGGTTAACCATTGATCATCTTGTGGATTGTTATAGACATAGTGAATGTGTAAGCCTAGCAGAAAGACCTTGGAGGCATATCTAACATACATACACTCATTCAATTTCGCAATTTTCAATTTGGTTTTGTTAGTGCAATTACTCAATTTTCCAAACATGTTGAGCAAATACTCTTTCCGACCATTATTATAAGCAAAGATTCTCTTTTTAGGTTCAGTAAATAATGAATGTATTTGGTCTACTATGTAGACCAGATACACTCATTACTCAATGAACTTTAAAAAGAGAATATTTGCTTATAATATTAGTCAAGAATGACACTAATGTTGTAATTTGTATAATTTCTATTTTTTCTTGTATATTTTGGGTTTTGGTTTTGAGTTGTGATATACAAACATAAAAATTGACACATTATCCTTGACATCATATATTTTCTTGGAGCTATATAATCAAATTATTCTTTAGTAGCATTCCTAGAAAGAAAGTGCCTATAGTAGGTATGGTGTATGGTCAAGTATATTATTACATACTCTAACCAACTTAACTATCAAATAATAAGCTAGTTAGTGAATTTTAACTAACTTAACTACCAGATAACAAACTAACTTGTATATACATTGTGAATATGCTAAGTATAGGCAAATTATTATGGAATGCCTTTGAAATTATAAAATATGGATAAGGAAATTTCATGACTATTATCGGTCTTTGCTATTTCATGACCTAATGTGATAAAATGACTGATGTTTAGAAGAGTAACTGCCATGATCAATATGACTTGAAGAACAATACATAGTAGTATGTATACTTGATGCAGTAGGCTCATTTGGTGAAAGACCATAATGAGACGAATTGGATGCGGTAAGCTGATTAGAACTTGAACTAGTTTCATGATTAAATTAAGGCATTAAATTGGTCATATTTCTCTTGAATGAGATCAGAAACAACACAATCTTGGTTACACTTGTGAGGCATGGTAAGTTACATTTTAATAGCCATGCATAGTGTTGCTAGATTCATTAGCAGATGAGGTAGGTTTGTTCCCTGTTTCTGGTTACAAATTTCAACACTGTGGCCATATCTATAATAGTGAGTGCAATATCTTATGAGGTTAAGATTCAACAGCTCATGCGTACGAAATATAGCATCGGTGGTTATACTTGGATAGCCCCACTCATTGTCTTAGGGGGTTTTGAAAACTCTATTAAAATTGAACCTGATGTAGAGGAATCACTCATTGTTTTCTCTTGGTTCACCACAACATTGTTTCTTAAAGGAGTTTAAATTGGTAAACTAGATTTTTAATCCATAACTAATAGTTAGTATATGTATGTTAAACCCACCTTGGTTAAACATGATATAACGGATTGCGCCAGGTATATTGTGGGATTAACTGTTGCAAATTATTAATTTTTCTATGACTTTTAAATCAAATAGTCTAAAACTGATCTTTTTATTCTGACTATTAGGTTAAAGGATTGTCCTCCACTATATATTATTCCATCTACTTATGTTGGGTCATCACGGGAAACATCCATATTGAGAGACACCACATAATTTTAAGGTGATAGGTGTATGGGTCATCTCACTTGTAAATCTCCTCCTCAAATGTGAGTCTATCCACTATGCTCCCCCTCAAGCAAAAACTCTTTCATCGACATACACAGCGGGCAGAACACGCCGTCTGACCACCACATCGACTCTAATACCACAGTTGGGTCATCACAGGGAGCATCCACATTGGGTCAAGAGCAACACACAAGTAAAAGAAAAAGAGATATTACATATTCACCTAAAACCTTAAGGTAATAGGTGTATGAGTCATCTCACTTATAAAGTATTCAACTTCCATTTTTTTAAGTAATGTGAAAGTGACACCCCACACTTACAATCACACTTACAACAAGAGGTTAAAGGATTGTCTTCTAGCATATAGGATATGAATTCGCATGCATAGTGTTTCCATAAAGAGATACTTACGAGATACCAATTTATATGAATGCTTCATTTGACCTAGACATAGGAATAATTCCCTACACCTACATTTGAAGAAGGGGACAACTTCTCTACCCATCACAAAAAGTTGGGTAGAGTACCTTCCACCAATCATATTGTATCATTTAATTTTATCTTATTTAATTAATTATTAAATAGTATACTTTTTGATTATTTCCAAAATATTTTGCATTGAAGGTAACTTTACCCAACTTTTTAAGTTGGGTAGATAAGAATTCACCTTTGAAGAAAGATTATCTAGCACGTTGAAGTGAGATGAGAATTCAAGTCTAAACTTCAAACCAAATGAATGTTAAAAGTATATTTATACATTGATTCTCTTCTAAATTGAACTTAATTGCAAAAAAAAAATAATCACATCTTTTATAAAATGAGTTTTTTTTTTTTAACAAATGTGCTATAAAATTATTTTCTACACTAGTGAATATTTACTTATAGAATCAAGAATCAATGCATAACACTTTAAGACAAACAATTACAAATCTTTCAAAAACTTAACGCCTCATTTCCACTCATGTAGGTGAGGTGCAATCAATTCATATCACTAACTACCACAAGTGAATAGAACTCAAGTATTCATTATCTACCCTACAATTTTATTGTACAGCCAAAAATGAAAACACAACATGTAGGATCGTGAACTAGGTTGTTTCCTATGTTACTTTCATGGTATGTATAATATCTATGAATTAACAAAAACTGGTACTGAAGCAGACAAAGTACACTCCTCCATCTCTATGGAAAATCCATATATTCCATCACTTCTTCTCCTACAGGACATGACTCCATGGAAAAAAAAATTGTATCCATCCCTTTTCCTGGGCCAAAGTCATCTTGCCTTCTGCCACTGAATGTTGGCATCAACTCTATATCTAAAGAACACTTGAGAAGAAAATGACCAAAAATCGTCCAACTCAAATACAGACAACCCATTATCTTCTCCCTTTTTATCTATTTACATCAAATGATCATTTACTTCTTTTTGTTTTCTAGTGATGTTTTGTCCATGTTTCATAAGTCAATCCTTTAAACTCACTTTTTGTTAAGAAGTGTGGTTAGACCTAACTCAACCCTACAAAACCGGCTTGTAGGGTGAGGATTGCCCCCACTTATAAGGACATGTTCAGGCCATATATTGTCCGATGTGGGACTTGTTAAGAAGTGTGGTTAGACCTAACTCAACCCTACAAAACCGGCTTGTAGAGTAAGGATTGCCCCCACTTATAAGGACATGTTCAGGCCATATATTGTCCGATGTGGGACTCTTAACACACCCCCTCACGCCCAGGACTAGACAACTGGAGCGTGGAAATAAATGGTGGGTGGCCCGATAGCGGAAATCATAGAAGGTGGCCCACCGGATCTTAAATGAGGCTCTGATACCATGTTAAGAAGTGTGGTTGGGCCTAACTCAACCCTACAAAACCGGCTTGTAGGGTGAGGATTGCCCCCACTTATAAGGACATGTTCAGGCCATATATTGTCCGATGTGGGACTCTTAACACTTTTATTAATGAAGAAACTTCAATAAATTTGTTGAACAAAAGGAAACCCCAACTCCTCCCTCATGCCACTAAGTTGGTCCTCTCATCTGAAGAACGGGCAGAATTGAAATCCACACACACTAAATTGAACTACTATGTTTACACCAAATAATGTGGGACTTTAGGATCTTTTTATTACACTCCATCACGCTCAGCATTCTTTTTGGACTTGGTGTGTGAATATTAATGATGGGCGGCCCATAGTCCGATCAATAGGCTCTGATACCATATTAGAGTTTGACCTAACTCATCCTTACAAAACCGGTTAGTAAGGTGAGAAGTGTCCCTCTATATATACTCTTTCAACGCTCTATCTTCAACCAATATAAGACTTTAGGATCTTTTTATTACTATTGAATCTTCTTCCATTAATGAGGACATGCTCTAAATTAATGGAGAATTCAACAAATATCAAAGAAATATCCCACGTCATAGTAAGAATCCCACCAAAAGCTCCAACATAAGGTATATACGATAAAACCATTTTATTAGAGCCCTGCAACTCGACACCAACAAATTTCTCCACAACTTCTCATTTAGTCTTTTGAATGCAAACAATATCAAATTTCTCAGTTCTTATCATGTTCTAACTTTCCTTATTGTTTGCAACTCTGCATAAACCTCTCACGTTGTATGATAAAATCTTCATGGTTAACTCACTACATCCATGAAGGTAACTCGTGATATAAAACGCAACGGAAAACAAAAAAATTAATTGATCCTTACGAAAGGACAATGATCAATGATAGATTTATTATCTCTTATGGCAATTAGTTGTTGATGAAGAACCCGGAGAACGATCACGAGCGCTGAACAACAACGCCTCTAATTAGTTCACACAAATAGAATATCTTCAATCTCATTGCTAGATGCTACAAATGAAGACTTTGTGCGTTTGTGTGTCGTTGTGTGTGATATATATATATATATATATATATATATATATATATATATATATATATATATATATATATATATATATATATATATATATAGAGAGAGAGAGAGAGGGTTTTAGAAACCGAATATTAAGTAGGAAGCATCAGGATAAAATTTTTATTTATAGAATTGGCTGTGTAGAATGCAACCTGAACAAACTCAATTAAGTGCAGTGTATCTTACAATATACTGTATTCCACTTAAGTGCATCATACCTTACAGTTTTCTGTATTTCACTTTAGCGCATTGTGCCCAACGATGTTTCATATTCCACTTAAGTGAATTGTACCTTACGGTATTTTGTAATTTACTTATGTGCATCGTACCTCACGGTGTTCTATATTCCACTTAAATTCATTGTAGTTTACGGTATTTCGTAGTTCACTTAAGCGCATTGTACCTTATGTTGTTGCGTATTCCACTTAAGTGCATCGTACATTAAAGTTTATGTAATTCTCTTAAGCACCTTATAATTTATGGTGTACCACATTTCTCTAATCAATGATGATGATGCTTCACAAGACCGCATAATCAAATGACCATCACTTATTCTTTTTCTCTCTCGTTGATTTGTTTTTATGTATGTGACCCTGTAGATTCTCCTGATGTTGACAATTATACTAAATCACGCATTTAATATAATAAATATTAAACAGTATCTAACAACAAGTCACTGTTACCCAAGCCTAAAAAATATTATGTGATCTGACAAAATTTTCTAGTGATAATGTTTATGCGTATAATTACCATTTTTTCCTCATGTCTAAATTGAACACAAAGCATAAATCGTATCACCCTTATCCAATTTAATATTGGACCCTTAGACATATATCTTGTTGCGAAAGATGGCCAAATTTCATCTAGATCACTCATTCCCTCGACAAAATTTGTAGAGCACCCATCAACCATCTTTATGGTCATCCTGTTACGAACAATGTTTGATTGACAATAAAGTACTCGACTCTACATTTATGGTCCACAATAGTTTCAGATCGAAGGATGGTATACACCATTATCACTTTGAGAATAACTTATAACACTTGCACTACATCTTATGTTGTATTCTCATGGTGGATCAATCCTACATAAATATTCCTCCTTATATTCATATCTCTATGAAGAATTGATAACTTTTATATATGGTCCATAAGATATGTTCATCAGAATATTCATATAATAGTCACAATGTTTTAACATTATCCTACTTCACAATAAAACTTGACTATGAATACTTTAAAAATAGTGTCATTATGTTTAATAATTAAGTCACATTTAATGTTTCATTAAATAGTAATTATTTTATGGACATTATTATTTTTATAAAAACAAACATAACAAATAAATATCTTATTATTATTAATAATAAATAATTCGCTATAAATATCAAGTTCTAATAAAATTAATGGTCTCTAAGGGTCTGTTTGGTTCAAATGAGGGGGAGGGGAGGGGTGTTAATGGAGGGGAGGGAAGGGGAGGGGAGGGGAGGGATTATTTGTAATTATATATATGTTTGGTTCAAACGAGGGGAGGGGAGGGGAGGGAAGGAATTTCTTTTAAAAATGTGTTTGGTTCACGAGGGGAGGGGAAGGATTCTAATAATAATTTACAATTTTATCTTTGTAATTTTATATAGGTGATATGATATTGAATTGTATAAATTTCATAAATATTTTCTTGGAAATAATATTTGTATAACTGAGTGATTAAAAAGTCATAACTTATCGCATAATAGTACAAAAATTTAGTACACTTGATTCGTATTATAACTCTCGACACAAAATAAACTATCTGTTGATAACAACTTTTGAATATATAAAATAAATTATAATAAAAAACAAAAATTATAGTAATTATAATTTTTATTAAATAAAAAATAAAAAATAAGTTGAAGGTGAAGAATAATTATAATAAGTTGATGGGAAGCAATAGAAAAAAAATCACAAAAAGAAAAATAGGAACATAAGAGAAAATAATATTTTTAAAATAATAAAATAAAATTGAGGATATTTTAGTAAATATATTAATTAAATTAATATTAAAACTCAGATCCCCTCCCCTCCCCTCCGAATCCCCCCGATTCGGGGGAACGCAAAAAGTGTCATTTGGAGGGATTTTGCTCTCCTCCCCTCCCCTCCTCTCCCCTCCTAAAAATTGAACCAAACACATTTCATTTTAAATATTTCCTCCACTCCCCTCCCTTCACTCTACCTCGAACCAAACACACCCTAAAACTTACATCAACAACGTTTCCTTAATCTCCATCAATACCATCTTTCCTTTTATGACCTTCAATTCTTTTCCTCTACCCTCAAGAACAGATGTTTCATGAATACTATCCAACTTTGATTCTTTAAAATCAACACAAATAATTTGTTCAAAATTCAACATTTATTATCCTGAAATTCTCTTGTACCTTCACCAAGTTCTCTAAATCTCAATTATTTAAATTTGAGGATTTTTTAAAACACGAATTTGAACTAATTTCTTGATTAGATCAATCTAAAGAAGGTTAGCGTGCTTTGCGTGGTCTTCCTTTTTTTTTTACTTTCATCATAACTTTCAACTTAGCTTTATGTGCCTCAACGTAATTAGGTTATTTTTAACATCGTGACAACTATTACAAAAAAATATGTGTTGTGGTTGCCAAACAAGGACGATGAAGACAAGGGTGGTGAGCTAGGTATTGATTTAGTATGATGTGAAAGAGTGAGTCTTAAAACAAAGGAAGGTTGAATAAACAACCCATGTCAAATCGGTTAAACAAACAACTCATGTAAAATTTAATTTTCTACATTGATTATAAAATAAACCGATGTCAAATACCATAACTAAGCACGTAATAGATGAAATCTATGTTTGGAATTACAAGAGACAAGCCACCTAACATCGAAACAAAATATCTAGCTTCTTAAAAGTCACTTTGAAGTGGGACGTGAGAATTCAATTGTACACACCAAACCAAATGAATGCTAAACTTATATTTGTAAATTGGTTTTCTTTCTAACTAATCTTAGCCTATGTTTTGGAAAGGTGGTGGGCACCACCTCACGTTTCACACCCCTCCACTCGTGAATTTTAGAATTTTTTTTTTAATAAACAACTTGATCTTACCGAGTAGATTAATTGGCCAGCAACAAAGAAGGCGTGAAGTTCGGAACGGTTGAGAGGGGAAAAAAGGGTTGTACCTGCAAGGCACTCCGATGCCAAAGTAAATATATGTTCCACAAGGTACAACAAAGTGAGAGAATTTTGGGGTAAGAAGAGATTACCTCTGTGATGAAAGGGCTATTTATAGGGTGTCCTTAAGCGAAATCGGCCCCTCTTTCTAAGGCGAGGATTTAGGTAACGCATGAGCGGGCCGCTTACCGGGCACGAGGCTCTCTCGTGGTCGGTTGTCTCTGGTGTTTGCCCGGAACGGGCCGGGGAAGGTTGTCACGCGCGTGTCCAGGGTGTCTTGGACCGAAGGCTGAATTGGCCCAATAAGGGTGATTGGGCCGGTCCAGAACACAACTGAATATAAGATATCGCACTAGGGGTGCAACCCTTACATCAAGAACACACTAGGAAATTTTGTTACAAAGTAATGGTAATTTATACCAATCATTATTAGAAATTACTATCGGTAGCTTTTAGAAAACGTGTGTCTCCATTATATTTTTTTCAAAACTTTGAATATAAATTAATTAATCTTAATAGAATTGAGTTTGGTAAAATTCATTTTAACAGAATTGAATTTAGCATGATTAATTTTGTGTTTAGATACATTTATATAAAGTGAGTAGAACAATAGTATAAAAGTCATTGCACAATTAGATATTTCTACAAGAATCAATGCACAATTAATTTTCTACACTAGTGTGTTACCCTTCATGTTCAGCATAATTAGATTTTTACATCAAGAATCAATGCACAACACTTTCAGACAACAATTACAAACCTTTCAAGAAAAGCCATAACATCTCATATCCATTCATGTAGGTGAGGTGCAATCAATTCATGCCCACTAGTTACCACAAGTGTATGGACAAAAATATTCATTGCCTACCCTACAATTTTATTGTACAATCAAAAAGAAACACAACTTGTAGTTGTAGTAGAGTGAACAAGGTTGTTTCCTATGTTACTTTCATGGTATATAATGTAGATATGGGTAGGCATCGTTTAGTTCCTCCACACAAAAATCCTTATAAAAATGATACGAACATAATTGAGAATGCATATTTTAAATTTTAATCCGTTCTAAAAAAATGAGAGTGCGGAACACAACAAACATGCGGATTTTACATCTCTAAAGAGTAAAATTGCGCAAAAAAATAGACAAAGCAGAATAAATATATTAAATGTGGATATAAAATCTTATCTCATCACATAATAAAATACAAATAAAACGAATATGTTTGACGGGTCGGATCCAATTGACACCCTAATATAATGTAGCAATAACATGGCTTCTATTCTCATAATAGTGAATCATAAGTTTGCTCAACTTAATAAAACTATCTATAAAACCGTTATGTCACTTTGCTTTAACATGTTAATTAAGGGGACAACAAGACAAGATTGATTCCCACTCATCTTTTGTCTTTTATTCCATTTCATCTTAGGTGCATAATCTATCATTATATCTTGCAAACAAACCATTAAATTAAAATCTTCACTATAAATTTAATCAGTCTCATTGCCTCATTGGCCAGCTTCGAGACAAATTGTAATATAATATTACAAGAAATACGTACATTATTTATAGAAATACGTACAGATGGATTAGGCTTCCACGTATTTAAATGTTATCTTTCAATTTCACTCAAGCATATCTCCAACAACAATAATTTAATTTGATTGTACTACAATACAAAGTAAACTGTGTACTTTTTTATGTACATATTTGTCATTTGCTTAACTTGAGGATGACCCTAAAATACAAAATAGATTTTTTACCTAATAAACAATTTCGAAGAAAAATACTATCTTTGATACACTTCCATTTTATTCTTGACTGAGTAAATATATTTTTTTACAGTTGAGATTGCAATACAAATCAAACCAAATCGAAAATCGCAAAAAATTGTATTTGATTCGAATTTGTTTTGGTCATTTTTTAACAAAACCGTATAGTTCAATTCGGTTTGCGGTTTGTATTTTGTAAACCGAACCAAATCGAATCAAACCACATTATATTGCCACCTAACTTTTACTTAACTCACATCCAGCGCAACCTTAAATCTATTATATTTTAGCCTTATAAGTACAAACAATCTTCTCATCCTTACACATATGATTTCAGTCCCGACCTTCTTAAATCTCTAATAGCCACATACATCTTAAATTCTTTAATCTCTAATCTATTATATTTTTGCCACATACATCTTCCCTCATATTTTCTAATCTCTACTCTCTTATATTCTTTCTTTTTCACCTTCTCATTTTTATAAAAATATTTCCTATATCAGTTTCGTTTTTATCGCACATCTTCTTCTCTAATCTCTCTACTCTTTTGGTTTTTTTTCTTTTTCATCTTCACTAATCTCTCGTCTCTTCTATTTTTTTTTTCATTATAATAATTTTTATATTATTTTATACTATTAATTTATGTTTATTATTCCACTTATGTCTAATTTAATTTTTAAGTATTAAATAGAAAGTTGTTGTCAAAATATGACGAGTTTTGTTGTTATTTGATAGTGTATGAATGTTTAAATACAAAGTTATGTTGTCATCTATATGTGTATTGTAAAAAACCGAACCAAACCGCACGATTTTTCTCTTGCGATACGGATAATTTTTTTCGTCAAAACAGACTAAATCTCATCGCGAACACCTCTATTCTTCATTAATTTTTTTTGTAGTTGACTATCATGTTAGTCTAACCTACTAAAGGTCTTTAGCTCGAGTTCATACGAATACATGTTTCTTTTAATGTATTCACATAACAAATTTAAAAGCTAGCACCGAAATATATATTGTTACATATGGTATAGTGTTATTTAGAAAGTCGGGTGAAAATTTAAATGGAGATTTTTTCTTTAGCCACCTCCCTATGGGGGTGACCCCCAGCGAAAAACCAAAACTACCCCTGCTTCGGAAATGAACTTCCGAAGCGCTTTTTTTTTTGAATTTTTTTTGTCTTCGGAAATGAACCTCCGAAAATGTCAAAACCGTTAATATTTTCGGAAGTTCATTTCCGAAAATATTTCTGCATATACAAATTTCCCTCCTTCACTATTTCATCATTTTTCTCCAACACTTTTCCAAACCCTCTCCAAAACCCAATCAATCTCCATCCATTTTTCGTCCTAAAATCAAGTTTCAAACCGTTGATCACGTTAAAGGGAGCATAGAAAGCTACAATTTCAGGTAAATATCACTTATTTCATTCCCTATTTCACTACATTGATTCAACAAAATTCTGCTGAACACTGATATAATTCTGAAGTTCATTTCCGAAATATGTTACCTAACATATTTCGGAAATGAACTTCCGAAAATAGGCCTGGCAGTAAAAAAAAACAGTTTTGGCAAACTTTTGATAATTTATTCATTTGTTAGGTATGGTGCATCCGGACAACATTGTGCAAGACGATGGACTATTAGTTCCAGAAATTGTCAACGATAATAACGATCCGGTTATTGACGTTACTCCTATGATCAATGCGGTCGATGTTCGGCAACATTTTACAATTGATCGGAGCTTCGGCGATCGCGAACAATTGCTTGATTGGGTTCGGAAGGAAGCTAACAAAAATGGATTTGCAATTGTTATTTTAAGGTCGGACAACGGAAATAGTAGGCGGAAAGCTTTCGTTGTTTTGAATTGCGAACGGGGTGGTAGTTATGTACAATCAAACCGGGTGCTAAAACACGAGGACACGGGGTCGAGAAAGTGCGGGTGTCCGTTTAAGTTGCGTGTCACTCGGAGGGTTGATGATTTGTGGCGGTTAACTGTAATTTGTGGAATGCATAATCATGCCTTGGATGTCAAGTTACACGGGCATCCAATGGCGTGTCGTTTGTCCCGCGAAAAGAGGAATGTGATATCGGACCTAACGATAGTCAAAGTGGCGCCTCGCAACATACTTGCCGATTTGAAGCGTAAGAAACCGGATAGCGTTTCAAATATCAAGCAAATTTACAATGAACGACACAATCTCAAGGTTTTGAATATGGGCCCTCGGTCGGAAATGCAACAACTTTTGAAACTACTAGGCGATAACAATTATGTTTCAAGCTTCCGAACCTCCGAGGACAAAGTTACGGTGCGTGATATTTTTTGGACTCATCCCGAAAGTATCAAATTATTCAACACATTTCCAACCGTTCTTGTGATGGATTCGACGTACAAGACCAACAAGTATAGGCTTCCGCTTCTAGAGATAGTCGGTGTTACCTCGACGGACAAGACTTATTCGGTGGGGTTTGCTTTTTTGGAGTGTGAAAAAGAAGACAACTTTACGTGGGCCTTGGGAATTTGCAAGTCTTTGTTAGTTGATCAAGCGGTTATGCCAAACGTCATTGTCACCGACCGGGACAATGCTTTGATGAATGCGGTCGTTACCGTCTTCCCGACATCTACCGCTTTACTTTGCCGGTATCACATAACTTGCAACGTGAGAAGCAAGTTGAAACCCGCGGTTGGGACAAAAGATAGGCCGGATGAAAACGGTAAAGTTGTTAAAGCCGGTGTTGTGGTTGATAGGATAATGGCGGCATGGAGGGAAATTTTGGATGCCTACTCCAAAGATGTGTATACCAAGAAATTGGTACACTTTAGGTCATTGTGTGGTTCCCTTAAGACTTTTTGTCATTATGTCGAATCCACCATTCTTGACAAAGTTAGAGAAAAAGTCGTGTGCGCTTGGACAAATCGAGTTAGACATCTTGGTTGTACCACGACTAACCGAGTTGAATCCGCACATGCGGTCTTCAAGAGGTGGTTGGGTGATAGCAAGGGAGATTTGTGTCGGGGATGGGACACCGTGAACCAAATGCTTGAAAATCAACACAATGAAATTCAAACATCGTTCGGTCGGAGCAAGACGGTTATGGAACACCGGTTTAAAGGGCAAATTCTATTCTCACAATTGATTTACAACATATCTCGAACGGGTTTGAATTTTTTGTTTCATGAAGCTAAGCGGTCGGAGACGACGGGGCCGGATAGTTCATTATGTGGGTGCACGATTAGAAAGACATACGGCCTACCATGTGCTTGTATACTTGCAAAAAAAAAGAATTTGAATTCACCCATACGCATGGATGAGGTAGCCGACCATTGGAAGAAACTTCGTTTTGATGATTTTGACCCGCTGAAAGAAAATGACTCCAAAATCACCATCTCCGACGAGTTGGAAGTGATAATGGAGAAGTTTGCTAAAGCGGACGACACAACAAAAATGCACATAAAAGAACAATTGCGAAAGATCGCATTTCCGGAGACCACCGATTTGAAACCGCCATCTCAACCGGTTAAGACTAAAGGTGCACCGAAAAAGTTCAAAATTACACAAGATGACACATCAACAAAACGATCTCCTTCCTACTTTGAACATGTTGATGCATCGTTACCGGAAATTCATGAGACACCTAAGTCCAAGAGTAGTGGTAACAAAGGTGCCCGTATTTCGAAGCCACCTCGCACACCGCCGATAAAAAAATCACCCATTGTCTACATTGATGAGATGCCACTTTTTATGCACAAATATATCGATAACATCGTTGATGTTGGAGGAGACGGCAATTGTGGATATCGGGCCGTTGCGGGTTTGCTCGGTAAAGGGGAAAATAATCACACTTTAGTCCGACGGGAACTTCTTGCGGAGTTGACTTCGTATCGGGACATCTACGGCCGACTATATGAAAATCAAGAAAAGTTTGCAAAAATTCATGATTCACTTGTTCCACCACTTACCGGTATCGCTCCGGTCTCGAAGTGGATGTCATTCCCCGATATGGGTCATCTCATAGCAAGTGCATATGATATTGTATGCGTCGATTTGACGAGGTTTGGACTAAGTGAGACTTTCTTTCCATTTCATAGTCGACCGCCATTGGACTTGTCGGGCCGAATCATATGCATCGGGTATCTACGATCGCGGCACTCCGTCCAAGTGTTTTTGAAACCGGGGTGTCCTATACCGGCTACTTGTTGTCAATGGACCGCATATCGTTCAAATAAGGCGGAGACTTGGCCGGATCCTTTTGTTTCAAGAATGGAGGAGTTTGAAGAAATGATGAGCCAAGAGCGCGAGCAAAATAGAGAGCGGTCGAAGAATGAGCCTATTTTGGACTTAGGATCCACCGATTGGTTCGGTGAATTTTAGTTTGTTCCGGATCGTTTTTTGTATGTATTGTTGTTTATCATGTAAAATCGGACCGATTCAATACATGTATAATATAATTATGTTTTATGACTTGCTTGTCTAATTTATGGTTAATGTCAATTCCATATGTTCAATTTAGACAACACACTAAGCAATCAACAAAATGCAAAATTTATGTCTGTTTCTGCATAATTCGGAAATGAACTTCCGAAATATGCTAGTCTGCCTCCTATTTTCGGAAGTTCATTTCCGAAATGTCCCCTGAGGCAGGATAAGGTTTGTTAGGCCATCAATGCTCCAATAAGTCTATAAATACACACTCTTCTTCATCCTCTCCACACCACAAAACACAAATGACACAAACCTACCCCCACCTAGCATTCGTCTACTTTGAAACCGGCTACCCGATGTCGTTCCAATTTCGCTTCTCGCGCGACACGCCGTTTGCGGAGTTGATACCGTCGCTCAACACGCTTTTGCACTATCCCGAGAATCGAAAGGTTGTCAAGCTCGAGTACCGCTCGCCATCTCTTAACGACGAGGGAGGCATTAAGTTCACACCTTTTGAGATCAAGAACGACGAAGATTTGGCGGTTATGTGGACAACGTTCGACCGATTTTCTTCGAAAGGCCCGATCGAGTTGGACGCGAAACTTCAAAGATCGGCGGACGATGTTATCAAAATGTTGACTCATCCCCACCTACCTGTGATCAACAATATGTAACTTTAATTATATGTAATATTATCGTTGTAATCTTCACCCGATTAAATAAAGCGAATTGTTGTTGTTTTTCATTTTCTTCTGTCCAGACATATTTTCGGAAGTTCATTTCCGAATTCCCCAAGGGGGGTGCGTTCGGAGATGAACTTCCGAAACACCACATTTTCTGAAAAAGTAACTTTATTTCGGAGATGCATCTCCGAAATCAATATTTTATATTAAAAAAAACACGTTTTCGGAGATGCATTTCTGAAAACACCTTTTTTTACAAAAAAAGTACCTTTTCGGAAATGAACTTCCGAAACAAGGGGTAGTGTGGTAAATTCACCAGGGGTGGGCAAGAAGGTTGGGAGGTGGGTGAAGAAATTTTCTTAAATGAAAATTTAGAGATTTAAAAATAAATTTTAAAAATGCATAACTTTTTTCTAAGCAGAAGTAAATTTGAATCTATGGCATGTAAATTTATCAAAAAAATTACGGTCTCAATCTCACAATAGGTGTCAGCTTTCTTATGTTTATTTGTATCAAATTATTTACTACGGTAATATTTATTATTTATTTCCACTTGTTTACCCTTATATATTGTATTTTAATTCATGTAACTACTTCACTATATGTTATTAACAAGGTTTAAGTAAATGACATCTATTTTATCATTGAAATTAACACAATTAATCATTAATTATCTTTAAAATGTGAAAATCTCAAAGACGACACTTAATATTAGACGGATGGAGTAGGTGTTTCTAATCTGGATATGAAAGTTGAAGATCATTTCATCTCACAAATGATACGATTTAAAAATGTTGAGTTTGTAATGCAAAACGATAGAGAAATAGAATGTAAACCAACGAATTCAAACTAGTTAACAGAAATGGATGAGAACTTCATGAGTTTTATGTGACACAAAAATATCGTTTAAGTTGTAGAGAAGATTTTATTAATTTACGGTAAGACATGCGATATTGTACAGACATAACAAAGTAAGTGTAACATAAATGAGAATATTGGATGTGTGATAAGACTATATACAATAAGATTAGAAATAATAATATTAAATAGTGTTGAAGTAACACTTATAATAAAAAAAAATAGTGAAATACATACTCAAATGGTTTAAACGAATAGAAAATTGACATGTAAATTGTGTGGTAAAAAATAAATAAGTCGAACAACTAGATATAGAAAAATACCTATAAAAAATGTTATCCCTTATTTTCAACGTGCGAAAGATTTTTTTTTTGCGCTTCTCGAAGGCGTAATTTCAAAAGAACGCCCCCGCCCCTAAAATCCGAAACTAGTTGAAGGAAAATTTCAAAATTAACTATTCGAATAAAAACATGGTCTTAGATAAAGCATTATAACGAAAATTTTATGAAGACGATATTTAAGATAAAACTTGATTGTTGGTGTCGATTTCAAATGACAACATAAGCCACATAGATAACATCAAAAAGAAAAAGTAATTCTACATACTTTGATTGCACCGCAAAAGAAGTTGTACTTGTTGAGACGGCAGAAAAAAATAATAATAGAGAATGTGGATGACAGCCAATTATAAAAACATTGGTGACAAATGTATGTGACTCATAAATACAAATACCTACGGCATGTTTAGCTAGAGCAACTTGGAAGCAGCATGTTCTCACAAGAAGCCAACAAAAAATATCACTGTTTTCATGATTAAGATGGGGCTCCAAACTCATAATCTAATGCTCCAACCCCACCATGATGCTGCTTTATATTAAAAGTGATTAAAATGCATCACATGTTATCTACAATCATGACTTCATCTAAAGTCTAAACAAACAGTTTGTAACCATATAGTATAATAATAATTCATTTTTCCATTATAATATTTGCCTTAGAGAAAACTCAACCTCAACCAGAATCATTCCTTTTGAACATCTGCTTCATCAGAGACAGAATACAGACTGAGAGTGTATATAGAGTAATGCATTAATGTAGCAAGATATTGATGTATATAAGTAATCAAATCAAAACGAAAAAGGAAACAGAGGCTTTCATTTATATACATATAAGTTTCATTTCACAAATTTATCCTACAAGTTATTTATCAGACAAGCCTTCGGAGGAAAAAAAGAAATAAAAAATGAAACCAAAATACAAGCATTATCTACAGTAGTTCTTCCGGCACCTATTCAAATATCATAAACCAGAATTATCCTAACAACAACCTATAAACCCTTATTATTCGTCTATAGTGCTCTATCTATCATCATACCAAAGTATTGCTCAACTTCAAAACTGGCACGAGGTACCAAGCCTCTGTATCTGTCTCTGACCTATGGTTATGGATTTCCTCTTGGAAAATGCCGGGTACAACAGTTCTTGAAACTTGTCTAGGAACATTGTCCATTGATCTTCAGTCATATCTGCCATGCTCACAAAGCTTATGCTTGCAGGAAGCTTCTCGTTGGCGCTCCTACGACCAGATGATGTATTCCCGTATTGGCCATTATCTGCTTTTCCTCCTGAATGCTTCTGGTGTTTCTTGCTTGCCTCACTTAACATGATGTTTTTCAGTGACACGGAAATTTCAGAAACCTTTGGGAGTTTTTGGCGAGGAGGAAAAGTGACAACTTTAGGATATTTTCCATCACCTTCTTCTTCCTCCTCCTCCTCAATGCTCTCGTAAAATTTGGAAAACGGGTTACGACCATACCCACTTCCATGTCCAGGCTGAAAAGGTGCTCTAGTTAGGGAATTGTCCATTGTCATCTTCATACCAGTTTCTGACCCAGCTACATCACAGTCTATATCGAACAGGAATTCATCATCTTCCAGGTCAGTCCTTGGAGATAGCTCTTCCTTTTCTGCCAACAACTTCCTTGCTTCCAAACAAACAACCTCCAGTTCACTGGGTTCTTCCTCGCCACTACGGAATTCCCTAGTCATCATCTCACCAATTTCAGCAAGGCACAGTCCATAAGTAGCAGCTTCCTTGAGGAAAATGGTGCAGAGTAATAAGACTCTCAAACAGGCTTCACGAATCATAGGCAGTTCCTTACGTAACATCTCACAATCTCGAGCAGGATTGAGATTTTTTATATAAGAAAGCTCGTCCTCCGAGAATGGAATTGAAGCCTGAGGCCAATGAATCCACTCGAAGTATGGGTCCTCCAAAGCTTCTGGCAGGCAAAGCCCGTGATCGATAGGGATTAAATCCACTTCACCAAAAGCCCCAACTTTTCTAACTAACAAATTGCCACCATGTCTATCTGTGTTAAGAATCCTAATGTCTAATATCCCTATACGATGCACAGCAGTAACAGGGAAACTAGATGTCCCATAGTCACTTGCATCAAAATCATGAGGTATGAACTGCTGCAGCGATGCAATCTTGCTAACCAGCTTCTTCTTCTGGATGTTTTTCCCATTGACTCCATCATTGATATTGAATATTGAGTGAGTAATCTTCACTAAGGCAGTTGCAGGTACTCTGGCAAAATGACCATGATCAAGAAGATAAGCTGCAACTTCCCTGTAGCCGGTTTCGCCAACCCGAACTGAACGTTTCAAACCAGGTTGTCCAAGAGCTTTACCAACAAAACCTTTTGGATTGTTTGGAGCAAAAGGCTCCTCATCTGTTGGTTTCACAATTGCAACACTCTCGCCTCTTCTGTTCAGGAAGTAATATGCACCCCCAAGCCCACCATGAACTAGAATTGGTTCTATCCCAATCTTCATTGCCTTCACAATGTCCTTGACCATATGCTTCATTATATCCAGGTTGCTTGATTGCCCTAATATCTCAATAGGACCACTCTTGTCACTTTGCTGCATATCTCGCCCAGTGGGTGAGAGGCATGGAGTGGATGAACTTCGATGCATAAGGTTACGTGTAAGAAGAAGGGCGGTATCGTTCCGAACATAACTAAGGTCATTCTTCAAGACAACATCCCCAAAAGTAAGAGAGCTCTCTTCGGTTGGGACATTAAGTGCAATCTGCAACCTCTTCTTCACAGTATGTGCATTGTCACTACGATCCAATTCCATGCTCAAGACACACCCAGTTTCAGTTTGCACAAAAACCCTTCTCTTGCCAGAAGGTTGCCTCCCTTCCATTCTCTTACTTTCAAGGTACTCCCTACCAAGCGGACTACGGAATAAAGCCACAGCCATCTGAGTTTGAACAGGGCTATCTGATTTACGAGACATGTGTCGGGGCTAGGATTGGGTAATTTCGGCAGATGGCAAGAGAGGTGGCAGTGGAATAAAGCTTCTTCTGTCCCAAGAAGTCGCCAAACTCCAAAGCCAATGACACTTGTATGAAACCAATCTCTAGATCCCCAACGATCATTAATATTGACAAAAGTATTAAACCACACAAGTTCCCAGAGCAAATGAATTGAAGAACTAAGGCAAGATTGGAGATAGACACTAGCTGACAGCTACATTGATGCCATCAGGAGACAAGGTTCATAGGACAACAAAAAAACTGCAAATTCATAAGATTCTATCAAAATTCTCATCATAACAGTACAGATCTGTAAGAATAGTACAAAAAAATCCTAAAATCATGAACAGCAAGCAACAGATTAAATCAATTACAACTCAAAGTACTAACAACTACAGTCAATATGCTAATATGGAAAGACATTATTCTAGAAAACTCACAGATTTAACACACTGTTCAGTTTTAATAAGAGTGTCTGCAGATTCAAATACCATTAATTTTATTACTTCATCACCTTTTCTATCACAAGTATTATTCCATTACCTAATTAATTACACATCTATATAAAACGTTTACAATTAGATTATAAGCTCAGTATCAATGATAAATCACCCGTTATGTTTTGCCAGAGATAGCCAGAGAGATTAATCCTGAGGCATAGAGATCCCCAAATTGGACTTGATCTCCCCCAACAAAACCTTCACCTTCACCACTTAAAAGACATGGATCTGAGACAACATGCTTAGTAACATTGATTGGTCAATACTGAACATTGCACTACATAAGCTGCTTGTTACAAATCACATTAAAAATATAATAACACAAACAAATTGTAAGCTAAACCAGAATTAATAAACTTACAAATAACATTTTGAATTCATATAGAAAAAAACTATATATGTTTACAAGTTATTAATTTGAATCCAAAAACACGTTCAATCTAAAATTATTTTTACTTTTTTGGGGATTTCAGCTTCTGTATGAACAGGTACAGATGTAAGCTCTAACATCTAGTGATCATTTCACAATTCCAAAATCAACATCATCATTTATCCAAAACAAAAACATGCAACACCAATTCGAAAAACATCAAAGAATCTAACAGCACTAAAAAACACATGCTTCGATTCATTTCCAGCAAAGAAAATTTTACAGAACAAAAAAAAAGAAAGAAGAAAGATCCATCGCAATACCTCGTGATTATTGGATCAAATTGAACGATGGAAACAAGAAATCAACGGAATGAGAGAAATTCTTGACTACGCCATTGAGCTTGAGCTCCAGCAATGCTAGATCCGAACAATCGAAGAGAATTAACCGTCGAATTGTTCGGATAAACCGAGGGAGAAACGAAGAGAAAATCGTATGAGAGAAGACTCGTCCGAGTTGGCTCAGAACTCAGAGATATCCTACGAACTGCAACGAAAACGAAACCCTCTCTTTCTCTCTCAGTTTCTTCTTCTTCGTTTTCAGATAAATGATTCTGAGAAAGAGAATGAGAACGTTCTTTAACCAACGCGTGAAGTGTGGTTAACAAATCTAACCGTGGTTAGGGAGCTTGACCGTCTTGAGGAAAATAGAAGAGTCTAGAACATGGAATATGGACCGTGAGATGATGGAGATGAGAAGTGATATTAGCCGTTGATTTGGGGGCACGTGGAGAGAATAGATTGGGAAAGTCACGTGGGAGTGGCAGATAGTAAATGGGGTGAGAGGTTTTGTCACAGTTTTCAGGACCAATCTGACCGTGGATCTATGAATGAGCAGAGTGAATTTGTCTATGTGGAAATGACGATATTGTCCTTATGACCAGATTCACTTTTTCCGCTCTTTAGAATAAAGAAGATACAGTGATCGTAGTCATGTTCTTGTGTCTCCCTTTTATAAAGAAAGTCTTTTTTTCTAATTGTGTATTTTATATCAGTCCTTCTAATTTTAATTATAAATCATTTTTAAAAAATATATTATAAATTGTTTTACAATATTAATGTTATTTTTTATTAAATTTTATTTGTTATTTTTTCTTTTTTTAATTATTTAAATTTATTTATCAGATTCATTTAATAATTTATGTATTTAGTCTAGAAAGAGATCAAATACATTAATCTTTCAATGAATCTAATATTTATTCATATTCATATTAATATGAAAGAAGAATTAAAAAAGAATAGTTTTAATTGGAATATTTTTGTAAAATATATAATAAACATATTAGGTAATTTGAAATGAATTAGAGGAAAAAATTTGAAAAGGATCTTAAAACATTCTAGAATCAATTAAAAGTTTAACTCAATGATGCTCATAACATTCTAGAATCAATTACATTTAATATAAATTATATTTTTAAAGGAAATGTTAATCAGTGTTCTCATGGCAATGGCTAAGGCTTTTAAAATAGTAAATTTATCTCGGTAATCTGCATATTTAATGTCTTGAAAATTGAAATGTTAAATTTTCTATAAAATATTTTCTTTTTTTAGAATGCTTAACCATTGTCCTGAGGACACTGATTAGCAAGACCCTACTTTTAATCAGTGTCGTCTCAACTAATATTGAATTTTAAAGTAAACTATGAGAATTAAGACTTTTATAAAATTAATTTTTATATAAATAATTTAAATAAATTTTATTTTTATAACTTTTTGAGATGTAAAATTATTTATTAAATTATCTTAATTGATTTCTTGTAAAAAAATAAATTTCAATAAATAATAAAATCAATTAATTTTTGTAGAGACATTGTTGATCTTACATAGAATTTTATTAATTTTAATTTTAAAAAATTTTGATCCGTAGAATAAACACTTACTAAAATTGTTAACATTACTCTATAAATAATATACGTATTTGAGAAAGAATCAATTAAAAAAATATTTTAAAATTTATATTGAGGTTAATAAATATCTACACATTCTCGCACTATAGTCAAGGGTGGTCCTGAGCATGGGTTCGCGGGACGGGAGCCCAGGACCCCATAATTTTAGGGGCACCAAAATTTTTGTTACCCTTATATATAATAAGTATATATTAAAAGAAAATTTTCTATTATAAAACAATTTGTTAGATTTTTTGTTGAAAATACCGGCTAACAAAATTATAGGGGCAATACAAACTCAAAATTAATAAAAGAATGTAATTTTTCATAATAAAATATAAAGCAGAATGAAATTAATTAATTCCCCTAAAATAAAACTAATTAATATATTCATAATTTTAGGAACTAAACAGTTTAATTGAAGCACTAAAATTAAAATTGATATAAATAATATTTTATATTATTGATAATGTTATTTGATAGGTTAGAAATCTTCTGACCGTGTTAAATTTGGATTAAGTTGTTGATCTTTATGGTGAAATTTTGTTTGAAGAATTAAATTTATTAGAAAAGTTTTAATAGTTGAATCAAAATCAAGTTATATGATATTGAGTTCTTTAAAGAGTTTTAATTGTTTTTTAAAGGCATGCATAGCTTATAAAATAATATTGACTATTCCTATCAGAGTTGCATCTGCCGGAAAAAAGTTTTTCTAAATTAAAATTATTAAAATCTTATTTGAGATCTACTATGTTACAAGATTGATTAAATAAATAGTCTTGTGTTGATTTCAATTGAAAATAAAATTTTGAGGAACCTTGATTATGACCAAATTATTAATGATTTTGCAACAAAAAATACTAAGAGGATGATATTTAAATAATTTTAAAGGTTTGGTCAATTTTTTTATAGGAAAAAAGATCGAATTAAGAAGAGGAAAAAAAGAAGAAGAAGAATAACTCTCTTTATAGTGGTTTATGTTTTGATGTAGTATAAACATTGATTCAAATATCCATATTTGTATTTTTTTTTCACAATATCAAATAAAAATGTGTTTTTTTATTCAATTATTTCTTTTATTCTTATGTATTTATTGTTTAAAAAAATTATAGGGGCACCACTATCCACTATTTTGACTCCCTCGGGACACTCAAATTCAAATGAATGACCCTGACTATAGTTTATATACTAGTCTAAAATTAAAATTATAAGACCTAAAATTAAGATTTTAGTGGCCTATGTGTTGCAACGATCCTAATTCTAATTTTAGATATTTCATACTCTATCACTAAGCTCATGGTCATGTAGAAAAGATGAAAAGAAAAATATATGCATAAATGCAAAACATTGATATAATTTGAAGTTCTCGTGATATTAAAACTAATAGATAGTCAAAGCAAGACACAGTTTCAAATGGAAAATGACACAAAGTGATTGAGTCTGTATTTTTGTCACACTTTTTACAGAGTTTAGACAGCATAGTAAACTTTTCACTATGAAAATATGGTCAAAAACTTTTTATCTGTATTTTCAAAATAAATAAACAAACTTTTTTAATCATACTTCCTTTTCTGTTATTTGGGTTATAACAAAGGATTAAACTTAAATATTCATAGTCGTGCTAATACTTTTCTTTTTATAGAATTTTTTTTAGATATTTTTTTCAATTGTATTATTATATTTTAAAGGGAAAAATTTACATTAGCATTAAAGAAAATTACATTTCAAAATACAATATAATTATTAAAAAGATTAGCAATGCAGTTTTTATTTGGTTATTTATGTATAAACTTTATTTTATATTTATATATATATATATATATATATATATATATATATATATATATATATATATATATATATATATATATATATATATATATATATATATATATATATATATATATATATAGGGGACGACTCAAGTGAGAACAATGAATCACGACCATTAAATTTGAATCACGACCATTAAATTTTGATTTTGTTGATTTTAATGGATTGGATTGGTTTCTCTTTATATGATCCTTAATATTTATTTTAAATCAATTTAGAAAGAGAAACCAATCCAGTCCATTAAAATCAACAAAATCAAAATTTAATGGTCGTGATTCATTGTTCTCATTTCTCATAATAACCAAGTGTTCTCACTTGAGTCGTCCCCTATATATATATATATATATATATATATATATATATATATATATATATATATATATATATATATATATATATATATATATATATATATATATATATATATATATATATATATATGTTAAAAATGAATTTGTTAAAAGAAATATCATATTATGTTTCGAAATATCATTCTTTTTAGAGTTAAAAGGTAGTGCACTGACAGTGTAAAATAGTTTTACACTGTCATCCAATAGAAAATCATAAATGTTTTATGTCATTAATTTCTTTTTAAATAAAAAAAATAATTTAATTGAATACATGGGTGGTGATTGGTTGACAGTGTAAAAATATTTTACACTGTCGGTGCATCACCTCTTTTCTCTTCTTTTTATATACAAATGAGAAAACAATTTGGAAGACTAATTTATTAACTTATTATATTTTTTTTATTGGTGAGAAATAAGTTTAGGAAACCATTTGTCGTCTTCCCTTTTTTATGTAAAAAATTAATTTTTCAATTAAATATTTATCAGTATAATAATTTCAATTAATTGATTATGTAAAGTAAAAATTAATTCAATATTTTATTCTTTAATTAATGAAATCATTTATTAAATTGTTTTTTAGATACAATTAGGCAACTTTTGTAGTAATTTTCTAATAATCAATTTTACTTTTATTGAATAATAATTTAAGGGTGTGTTTTGTTCAAATGAAAGGGAGAAGAGGGGAGAGGAAGGGAGTGGGAGGGATTTTAATGGACTGAAGGGGAGGAGAGGTGAGGGATTATTTTTAATCAGATAAGTATTTGGTTGAAAAGGGGGAAGGGGAAGAGACAGGTTTTAATTAAAAATATGTTTGGTTCAGAAGGGAAGGAGATAGATTTTATTAATAATTTATATTTTTTATCCTTATGATCTTACGTAAGTTATATGATATTCAAATATGAAAAATTCATAAATATTTTTTTCTGGTAATGAAATTTTTAATATTGAGAGACTAAAAAGTTATAATTTATCATAACATTAATAAGCTAAGTACGCTTGACGCGGATTATAACTTTCTGACACAAATAAAACTATATGCTGATAACAATTTTTAAATGTGATGAATCATCTAACAAAAAAAATACATAAAATAATTTATTATTAAAATTAATGATTTAAAAATTTTAATAAAATAAATTATTTAAAAGTTGATATAAAAGAAAATATGATAGGATAAATAAAAAAATAAAAGAAAAAACGAACATAAATAAACATAAAAAATAAATTATAAAAATAATGCATTGATTATAATTTATATTAAGTATAAAAGTTTTTTAAAAAAATGAAGATAGATAACAATTATAATAAGTTGATGGAAACAATCAAAAAAATCACATAGAAGAGAAGTAGTAACATGAAAGAAAATAAATAATTTTGAAATACTAAAATTAAATTGGGGATATTTTAGTAAATATAATCATTTTTAATTATTAAAGTTCATATTCATCTCATCCCCTCCAAACCCACCCAATTCGGAGAGACGTAAAAAGTATGGTTTGGAGGGATTTTGCTCCCGTCTCCTCTACTCCCCTCATAAAATTTGAATCAAACATATTTAACTAGAAATTTCCCCTCCCTTCCCCTCCATCTACTCCGAACCAAACACACCCTAAAACTTCACATAAATCATATATCTCACCTCCATTTAATAAAATTATATTGTTGTAATGATAAGGACTTAAGAGGCCCAACTGAAAATGAAGATTGAATTTTTTAGGCATCATTTATTTTTATTTTTTAGTGATGGAGATGCATCTTATAAAAATTCGAAGATATTCCTCTTAATCTAAAAGTATATTTTTGGACGAACTCATATACATCAAATTCATGCGTAAATGAGTCATACCCTATTTTTTCCAAAAATGAGTCGGAAGATGCATCTCTATAATAACCACATATGTACTCATTCGTTCGTAAATGAGTCACCCCCTCATTTTCACCATATTTTAGTCTGAATATACATCTTAGTATCAAATACAGATATACACTTTTGTATTATCCGTTAACATCTGGTGTCATATATGGATGTGACACTCTTAAATACTATTGTTTATGTGTTGGCAGCAATTTTGGTAAAACATGTTGTTCAAGAATTGTTATGAAGAGTGATGTGACATGAGTCTAAACATCATAGAAAATTTTAAAAGATTTCAAAGCAGATGTGTTAACATTGTTCGCTAAAACTGTATTGTGTTTTAGGTTATTTTTTATCAGGTGCTTTTATCAGGTGTTTATTTGAAGGAAATTTCTGCGCAAACCCAGGAGGAGTCTTGTCTCAAGCTGTTCCAATAATATTGGATTATGGGAAACCTTAAAACCTGATTTGCTCTTAGCCCAAGCCCAAGTTTGTCGCTGCTTCTTCTTTATAAAGTCTGCATAATCCTACTTGTGTTGTAACTCAAGTTTTGAAGACTGTGTGTTTATCGTGTTTAGTCTTGAGTCTATTGTTATTTGTAATCCGCTCTTATATTGTTTTGATATTAGAGTTGGAGTATTTTAGTTTAGTTGTAATTTGTCAATCATCCATAAGCTTTTAAGCAAAGGATGGTTGTGTGTGTTTTGAAAAGTGTCTTCTACAATCGTTTAAGTTTGTTGTTTATCACTAGTTGTGATTGAAGGGATTTAAGGGGGGGCCTCATACCTAGGTGAGTATTAGGTAGAAGTATAGCACGGGTAGTGATTAAGTGATTAGATCGTCAACAGGTGTGTTGGCTGTAGGGTCTATGAATTAATACTATTTAGTGGACTTATCCCTGGCTTTGTAGCCCCTAGAGTAGGTGTTGTTGCACACCGAACTGGGTTAACACTTTGTGGTGTTCTTTACTTTTTGTTACTGTGTTTACTATTGTTATCTTGTTCCATAACGTCCAGTTCTCAAATATTTGTGTCGTGACATCTCCTTCGACATCACATATCTGATACCAGAATTTCAATTGGTATCAAAGCAGTCATCCTGCTCTGTATCTGGGTGAGATCTAGGGAAGATACTTTCTGGTACTATGGACAAGGAAGGAAGATTCGTAAGCATACCACCCGTTCTGGAATGAAGCAATTATGATTACTGGAAACCACGTATGGAGGCCTTCTTAAAATTCTTGGACAATAGGGCTTGGAAAGCAGTCTTGAAAGTTGGAAGCATCTTGTCATTGTGGGAGTAGATAAACAACCCACCGCTGAGCTAAAGCCTGAAGAATACTAGAGTAGAGAAGGGGATGAGCTAGCTCTTGGAAATTCCAAAGTCTTGAATGCCATATTCAATGGCATTAAACATCTTTAGATTAGTGAATACATGTGAAGTAGCTAAAGATGCTTGGGAAATTCTGAAAAACTACGCATGAAGACACATCCAAAGTGAAGATGTCAAGACTTCAGCTGCTCACCACCAAACTTGAGAATCTAAGGATGAAGTATGATGAAAGTATCCATGACTTCCATATGAATATTCTTGAGATAACTAATGCGTCTAGTGCTTTAGGAGAAAAGATGCCAGAAGACAAACTGGTGAGAAAGATGTTCAGGTTGCTCCCCAAGAGATTTGACATGAAGGTGACTGCCATAGAAGAAATCAAGACATTAATCAAATGAAATTGAATGAACTTGTGGGATCTCTTCAGACATTTGAACTGAGTATCAATGAAAGATCTGAAAAGAAAAACAAAAGCATAGCTTTTGCAACCAACACTAAATATGAAAAGGAGGAGTGTGATTTGAATACAAATGAAGGAATATCCAACACTATAGTACTGCTGGGAAGACAATTTAATAAGGTACTAAAGCATGTGGATAGGAACCCAAGATCAAATGTCAGTAACACCCCATCTAACATCCAGAAGTCAAATGATTTTGGAAGAAGAAGAGTCGAAGAATAGTTCACTCAAGGTAAGGGAATACAGTGTCATGAATGTGAAGGCTTTGGCCACATTAAAGTTGGATGTCCTACATATCTCAAGAGACAGAAGAAGGGTTTATCTGAAACATGGTCTGAAGAGGACTCTGAAAGTGATCTTAAAGAGGAATCTACCAAGTATGTAAAGGCTTTAACAAGCATGTGTTCATCCGATGAACTCTAGTGATGATGGATTAACCTATGATGAGTTAGCTACATCGTACAGAGAATTGTGTCTCAGAGGTGCTGAAGTATTCCAAGAAGGGGAGAAACAAAAAGGTCTCGTAAATCAACTAAATGCATAAAAGAAGGAGCATCTGAAAACTATCTCTAGACTGGAAGAAGAAGTGAGTTCTCTGAAGTCTGAATTTGACAAAGTCCACAAATTTGTCAGAATGTTGAATAATGGGACTGACTCATTAGATGAAATTCTTTAAGTGGGAAGAGTGACAGGAGACATGAATGGAATAGGATTTAATGAAAAGAAAACACCTATGTCAAGTTCCACTCATCCCAAATCTGAGTCAAAGATGTCAAATCAGATGTTTCAACATCATGGCAAGGGCAAAGTTAATCGCAGCAAGGAAAATTTCATTGCTGGAAATGTCATCATTATGGATGGTTTGGTCATATAAAATCTTTCTGCTTTAGGTTATATGGGTTCCCTAAGCCTATACCCCTCCCTAAGTCCGATAAGGTTGTTTCAATTGGCAAAAAGGTGAAACACTAGGTCCCTAAGAATGTTGTTTCTAGCCTTATAGATCATACATATCTCAAAGTCTCAACCAAAGACGGCTGGTACTTTGACAGTGTTTATTCAAGACATATGACATATGTCAAGAATCTGCTGGTGGATATCTAACCTCACTCCACTAGCTATGTGACGTTTGGTGATGGAGTCAAAGGTGAGATCAAAGGAGTTGGAAATATGGAGTGCTTAGGAGTTCCAAACCTTAATGATGTGTTACTTGTGAAAGGGTTGACATCCAACCTAATAAACATAAGTCAACTATGTGATCAAGGAGACAAAGTAAACTTCACCAAATTTGAGTGTCTTGTTACCGACAAGAAGAGTGAAGTGATTATGAAAGGATTCAGGTCTAAGGATAACTGTTACTTATGGACGCCTCAAGAATCAAGATATTCTTTTACATGTGTTCTAGCCAAAGAAGATGAAGTTAAATTATGGCATCAACAACGGGGACATCTGCATCTGAAAGGGATGAAGAGAATTATCTCAATAGAAGTTGTGAGAGGAATCCCCATGCTCAAGATAAAAGAAGTAAGAGTATGTGGTGAGTGCCAGATTGGTAAGCAAACTAGGATGTCACATCAGAGGATTCAACATCTTACCACATCTAAGGTCTTGGAACTTCTTCACATGGACTTGATTGGTCCTATGTAGCTTGAAAGTCTTTGTGGTAAGAAGTATGCCTATGTAGTTGTAGACAATTACGCTAGATACACTTAGGTAAGTTTCATCAGAGAAAAATCAGAAGTGTTTGATGTGTTCAAAGACCTTTGTCAAAGACTTCAAAGATAAAGGGAGAGCAATGTCATCAGGATCAAAAGTGGTCATAGGAAGGAGTTTTAGAACAACAAATTTGCTGAATTCTGCGCATCTAAAGGAATTAGCCATGAATTTTCCTCTCCCATTACCCCTCAACAAAATGGGATTATTGAATGCAAAAATAGAACTCTTCAGGAATCTGCCAGAGCTATGATTCATGCAAAGAAGTTACCTTACAATTTTTGGGTTGAAGCTATGAATACTGCGTGTTATATTCATAACAGAGTTACACTAAGAAAAGGTACTTCAGTCACCTTGTATGAATCATGGAAAGAAAGAAAACCGACTGTCAAATACTTTCATGTGTTTGGAAGTAAGTGCTACATCCTGGCTGATCGGGAGCAAAGAAGGAAGTTGGATCCCAAGAGTGATGAGGGAATATTTTTGGGCTACTCCACAAACAGCAGAGCTTATATAGTCTTTATCTCAAGAACTAAAGTAATAATGGAGTCCATAAATGTTGTCATTGATGATAAAGGGTGGAATGATAGAAATGATGTCTTAGAAGATATTGGAACATCTCTTAATGAAACTCCAACCGAATCTAGTGACAGAAGTACTGACCCTATCCAGTCTAAGAGAACTGCTGATCCTATTCAATTTAACAGAATTACTGACCCTATTCCTGCTCAAGGAGAACCTGAGTCAGATCAAGTCAACAAGGGGCCTTCCATCAGAATTCAAAAGGATCATCCTAAAGAACTTATTATAGGAAATCCTAATCAAGGAGTTACCACTAGATCAAGAGAAATCATAGCAAACTCTCGTTTTGTTTCTAAAGTTGAACCCATGAATGTCAAAGAAGTCTTAACTGATTAGTTTTGGATCAATGCCATGCAAGAAAAGCTAGAACAATTCAAAAGGAATGAAGTTTGGGATCTGGTCCCACGACCTGAAGGGACAAATGTTATTGGAACTAAATGGGTGTACAAGAATAAGTCTGGTGAAAAAGGTGTGGTTACCAGAAATAAAGCAGGACTGGTTGCTCGAGGGTACACTCAGATTGGAGGAGTTAACTTTGATGAAACTTTTGCTCTGGTGGCTAGACTTGAATCAATCATATTACTCTTAGGAGTAGCTTGCATTCTGAAGTTTAAGTTGTTCCAAATGGATGTAAAGAGTGCTTTCCTAAATGGTTACCTGAATGAGGAAGTCTATGTGGAACAACTTAAGGGATTTGTTTATCCTAGTTTCCCTAACCATGTGTACAAGTTGAAGAAAGCTCTGTATGGATTGAAACATGCTCCTAGAGCATGGTATGAAAGACTAACAAAGTTCCTTAGTGGAAATGGATACAAGAAAGGTGGTATAGACAAAACTCTCTGTCATAGAAGTAAAAGGAAAGACCATGATTGCACAAATTTATGTTGATGATATTGTGTTTGGTGGAATGTCAAATGAGATGGTTCAACACTTTGTCTAGCAGATGCAGCCAGAATTTAAGATGAGCTTGTTGGTGAGCTAACCTACTTTCTTGGTCTGTATATCAAACAAATGGAAGACTCTATCTTTCTATCTCAGAGTAAATATGCCAAGAATATCGTGAGGAAATTTGGGATGGAAAATGCAAGTCACAAGAGAAAACCTGCTCTCACTCATCTAAAACTGTCTAGGGATGAGAAAGGTGTAAATATGGATCAAAGTCTCTATAGAAGTATGATAGGTAGTCTGCTATATCTCACAACTAGCAGAGCTGACATTGCCTTTGTTGTAGGGGTGTGTGCTAGATATCAAGTTGAACCCAAAGTCAGCCATATCAATCAAGTAAAGAGGATACTGAAGTATGTGGATGGGACAAGCGACTATGGTATGTTATATTCTCATGGATCTTGCTCTTCATTAATTGCATATTGTGATGATGACTGGGTTGGAAGTGTTGATGATAGGAAAAGTACTTCAGGAGGATGTTTCTTTCTGGGGAATAATCTCATATCCTGGTTCAGTAAGAAGCAAAATTATGTGTCTCTATCCTCTACTGAGGCTGAATATATTGTTACATGAAGCAGTTGTTCCCAGCTGGTTTGGATGAAACAAATGTTGTCTGAATATAATGTCAAACAAGATGTCATGACATTATTTTGTGATAATCTGAGTGCTATAAACATATCCAAAAACGCCATTTAACACATCCGGAACAAACATATTGATATTCGTCACCATTTCATAAGAGAGCTGGTTGAAGATAAAGTTGTTTCCTTAGAACATGTAGCTACTGAGATGCAACTAGCTGACATTTTCACTAAGTCCCTGGATGCAGGTCAATTTGAAAATTTGAGAGGAAAACTGGGGATTTGCATATATGAGGGTTTGTAGCAATTAAGGGAGTGTGAAAGTACTTTTAGGGTTCTCTTCTGCCATTTAGTTTGGTTTGATTTATTCATCCAAGCTACTTTATGGTTTGATGGTGTGGTTTGGCACATTATGGCTAAAAAGGGGAGAGTTTGGAGAGCAAGATGTCTGATAGCCTCTGGTTCTGCTACTCATGACAAGGGTAAGGTTGAGGGGGAGCAATAACGCTTATGCTTAGTCCCTCTGTTTTGTTTTATTGCAGTCGTTGCTCTAATCATGGATGTGCTTGCTGTGCAATAATGTTTTGGCCAAAATTTGCTAAAGGGGGAGTTTGTTGTTTCTGTGTTGGCAACCATTTTGGTAAAACATGTTGTTCAGGAATTATTATGAAGAGTGTTGTGACATTGTCGCTACCGCGAAAATTAACAGAATCGCCACTAACATATTTATCCTGAAAAGGAAGGGAATGCCAGCAAACCACAAAACAAAACAACGGTCTCATGACCAGAGAAGAGGGTAAGGGATTCGGTTACGTGAGGGGAAGGTGTTAGCACCCCTCGCGCCCATCGTACTCGATGGTATCCACGCCTGTGTCTAAAACTATGGGTGTGTAACAAATCTACGCTAATCTGGACTAAAATGAATGCAGAATGTAGGGAAAAGAAAGGATTATGCTCGCACGGGCCCTACCCCGCTGCCTACGTATCTGTTTTGCAGAATCAGAGCTACCGTAGCTCGGCTAACTAGTTTCTGTTTGTTTTGTGTTTTTTTAGGTGAACGAGTTACATTCACACTCCGCTGCTCGACCTTTGGAGACTTATGCTGGGAATGGAGCGGAAATAACAAGCTCTTAAGAAAAGAAAATCAAAGAGTGTGGTTTGTGTTTTAAAGAATGCATGAGGAAAGCCTAAACTAAGGGGGAAAGCTTGCTACCTAATGTTATCATACAAAGGGTACAAGTCAAAACTAAGCTAGAAACCTATGGGGAAAAGGCGAAAGCAAACAATGATATCACCCAAACGAGCTCCGCTCGTAAAGCAAACAAAACAAACGGTACTGGCCGAGTGGTAGAAAAGCGGTCCCGCCATAGCCAAGGGGAGCGGATCAACCGAGTCAACCAAGCATTAGACCTCACAAAAATGATCGGGCCATAGACAAGAGGAGCGAGTCCCTCTCAGCAACCAAGCCGTCACGAATCTGAAAGGAAAACGGTGTGTGCGTACACCGAGCATCAACGTCGAGCAACGCGAGCTATAGGAAATGCGGGGGTCCGGCTGCATGAACCTTTTTCCTGACATACTCGATAACAAGATCTTGTGCAGGTTCAGAAGCGAGCTACGCGTAGCGTGCGCATACTGAACAGACTCGATGAGACTAGGCGGGGGTTGATTGCTAACCATTTCCGCATGCCTTCCATGAGGACTTAACGGGGTGCCATCTAGGTCTTATTACACCGTGACTCCCTTCCGCAAAGCACAAATATAAACACACCAACAAAAACAGAGCCTCTTTCAAGGGCTTGGCCAGATGCATGTCTAAGTCCTACTTCTCATGTTAAAGGATGATGCAGAAAGTGATAAAAGGGACAAAGAGACAATACCGAACGGATAGCAAATCCGCAATGAGCTAGTAAGCGTAAGTAGAGAAGTCTGGAATACTTCGCGTAAGCCATCAATAAGCAAAGCAAGTTAAAAAGCGACATCGTGAAAATAAATCACAAGGGACATGTGGCACGCATCGAACATAACCACACGAGCAACCTGCAAGAGAACACAAGCCAGACAATACAGGGATATACATCTCAATGAATGAGAGATCAGATGAATCGTATCGGGAATAAGTTCGTGTCCCACAAATAAAGTGGAACACGATGCAAATCAATCACACTGGAAGCGAATTCGTGTCCCACAAATAAAGTGGAACACGAAGCAAGACGAATCGCAATCGAAAGCTCTCTCGAAGTACCTCGCACATCTCAATAACCAAATCAGTAATAACAAGGAAGTAGACACCCGCCATAGAAAATAATATAAATTAAATCCTAATTAAATTATAAAACAAAAATCTAACAAGATTAAATTGTTTTTTTATGACATTTCAACTAAAACTAGAATATAACTATGTAAGAAACAGTTAAAGTCTAACAAGCAAAAGATTGCATGTTTTTTATTATCTCTTTTTATTAATGCGAGAAATCTAATCAAACATAATATTTTTCATGGTATTTTATCAAAGAATTAAAACTAAGCAATATAGCAAAACATTTAAATTCTAACAAGCAAAGTATATTACATGTTTTTATTCATTTTTATCATGCAAAAGTCTAACAAATATAATTGTTTTTATAGCATTTTATTACCTAAAAGAAATAGGAAACAAACTAGTTAAAACAAAAAATCTAATGTAGAAAATTAGGTAGACAGGGGGGTGAAAGTCCGAAATCATGGTGCAGGCAGAAGTAAGGGCGCAGGCCCATTGCTGATGGTCCAATATGATGTTTTTGTTTCAATTCTCAGCCAAAAAAACAGTGGCATTGGGCTCAAGAAGGGGCGTGAACAGCATCAAGGGCGCAGAAGGCCCAATGGATTTAGATCCAAACCAATTTTCATGTTAATCTTTTCAGATTTCCTTAATCTCACATCTAAACAACACTTAATTCCAGATTTTATGTTGAGATTTCCATTAATATCAATTAAATTCAAATTATTCAATTAATGTTCATTAAAGGAAAAGATTAATTAGAAAGAGGGATTAGGGTTAGAAATTTCAAACATTATCCTCTCCTCTCTCTCACGAAGCACCGACGGCGGCGACGATTGCTTCCCTCCGGCGGAAAATTTCTCTCCTCGGTATCCAACAGAACGACCGTCATCTCATCCCTCCGCCTTACCTCTCTCGATTGAAGCCTTTCTGTTCACTCTCTTCTCCAATTTCTCATCGTCTCCCTCGGTTCTCCTCTCCTATTCGATTCGATTGAAGATGAAAACAGAAATTCGTGAAATGCTTCAAGAGTCAAGGTTGCTTTGTTCAATCTTCTTCTTCCCTTTCTTTTTGTTTCTGATACGTGATTGTTGTTGCAGTGTTGTGCGACGATGAAGATTGATGAAGGTTCTGTTGATGATTAGAGATTGTTGCTGAGGATGTATGAAGAAGATGATTGATGAAGATGAATAGAGAGAAGGTTGAATCTGAGATGGAGATTGTGAAGGTGACGTCGCGTAGATGATGACTTGTGCGCTGATGAAGATTGAAGAATGGATCGAATTCGAGACGAAGCTTTTTCCGATTATTCTGTTACATCGATTCTTTTGAGTGAATTTTGATGATTCTGAAATTTATTTTCCGTTGATTTTCGGAAGGATGAAGGGAGAGAGTGAAGTCGATTATTGGTGAAGTGAAGATCGAGAGGTGAAGGTTCAGGATCGAAAGGTGATGCATATATGAAGATTCTGTGGAAGATGTTATGAAGATTATTGATGATTTTCTGTGAATCAATGGTGCGGTTCAGAGAGAGAGCATTGGTGGTGAAGGATTCTTGTGAGTTTTTTTTGGAGAGTTTCAGAAGATTGAGAGAGCTCGTGGGAGAAGGCGGAAGAGGTGAGTCGGTGAGTCGGTGAGTTGAATCCCCTTTCCCAAAGTTTGTTACCTCTTTTTCTTTTTTCTGATTTTTTCTGTCATGAATCTTCCCTCGTGCCAGTCTGTTATCCCACATTTCCTTCTTGAATTTTCTTTTATATCGGTTATGCAAGTTCTCTTTTTGAGATGAAGTTTGAAGTTCTTATGGATGGTGAAATAAAATTTGAAGATCGTGAAATACCAAGACTTGAAGCTAGAAGCAGAAACTTGGCACGTGATGTGGAGATCGGGATCTTTGTATTATGATTTGGGCCTTTTGAGTGACTTGGGCTTTTTTTAAATATTTTTGTAACCTTTAGACATTTGAATTTTTGTAAAGAACATTGAATTATGTAGGGATTGGATCTTTAGAATAGTGTAATGTATTGGACTTTTGAGTATTTTTTGTAATGAATGAATGATGAACATGGTTGAATGATCTTGAATCTTGTATGTTAAAATACATATGAATGAACCTTCCAACTTGAACACGTTCTTTGCCAAATCAAATGCTTAAGAACGAACCGATTAATCTTGAACACAAATCTAAATTCATGTTATTAAGTAGTCTCTTGAATCGACACAACTTTATACCTCATACTTGCATAAGAATGTGAATTAAAACATTGTATGCCATCTTAGATCCAAGTCAACTTATATTGCAAACAAACGAGTAACAATGATGAGAACAAAAACTTCTTTGATCACAATGAATCTACAAATTCACCTCTCATGTCATGACTCGCATTGGTATTTCAATCTGACATAACAACGAAGCTTTGAGGAGTTCTTGAGGATAAAAATTGAAGCACATATGAACTCCTCCACATGAAATCCAACGAAGCTCAGTTGAATTAACGATTGTAGACACCGTGTATAAGAAACTCTTTATTATTTTTTATCGATTTTTGAGTGACGAAACAAACGTCTTTGATAACTTATAGCACAGAGAAAGAGGGCAAATTTTGGGGTGCAACAGACATGTATCTAAAACATCATAGCAGATTTTAAAAGATGTCAAAGCAGATGTCTTAACATTGTTAGCTAAAACTGTACTGTGTTTTAGGTTATTTTTTATCAGGTGTTTGTTTGGAGGCCATTTCTGCGCAAACTCGTGAGGAGTCTTGTCTCAAGTTGTTCCAATAGTATTGAATCATGGGAAACCTTAAAACTTAATTTTCTCTTGACCCAAGCCCAAGTTTTCCGCTGCTGCTTCTTTATAAAGTCTGCATAATCCTACTTGTGTCGTAACTCAAGTTTTGAAGACAGTGTGTTTATCGTGTTTAGTCTTGAGTCTGTTGTTATTTATAATCCGCTCTTATATAGTTTTGATATTAGAGTTGGAGTATTTTAGTTGAGTTGTAATTTGTTAATCATTCATAAGCTTTTAAGCAAGGATGGTTGTATGTTTTTGAAGAGTGTCTTCTATAATCGTTTAAGTTTGTTCTTTATCATTGGTTGTGATTGAAAGGATTTGAGGGGGGGCCCTCATACCTAGGTGAGTTTTAGGTAGAAGTATAGCACGAGTAGTGATTAAGTGATTAGATCATCAACAGGTGTGTTGGCTATAGGGTCTATGAATTGATATTATTTAGTGGACTTATATCTGGCTTGGTAGCCCCCAGAGTAGGTGTTGTTGCACATCGAACTGGGTTAACACTTTCTGGTGTTCTTTACTTTCTGTTATTGTGTTGACTATTGTTATCTTGTTCCATAATGTTCAGTTCTCAAATATTTGTGTCGTGGCATCTTCTTTGACATCACATATGTGATACCAGAATTTCAAATACCATTAGATGTATATGAATGATCTACTTCATTCATGAGAAGATATTACATTTCATGCTTCTTCAGGTACCAAATGATTTGGGAAATCATCATACATAACATCTACATCTCTACGGACCATAGCGGGAGGAGTAGACACATATAGGTCTCTTTGAACCACATGTAGATACTCGAACTGGCGCATGTCTCGCGCAGGAAGATTTGGATACATCAAACATGACCCGTAAGCCAACCATACAGAGTAGAAGATTATGTCATCTAAGGGTCACATCTAAGGGTCACATCTGAGGGTGATTATTGTACATACAAAAATGTATATCATTTGTTGCAATGTGGTGGAGAAACACTATGAAAGGCTTGATCGAATGATTCTCTCTAAGTGGGACGAATGTACAAACATGTTGTTGATCCTCAATGTAAGCATCCACAAATGATTAGTCAGAGATGTATGGAAAGTGATGGAAGATCCATGCGTGAAATGGTACAGATGAATTATTAATAATGGGGTAGCACAAGTGTTATGAAAATGGCACTGTAGCAGGGAAATTTTGATATCAAAGCCATTGATTTACTAGACTCATATTTAGTGAAAGTTGCCACCACGCTTTATTGTTTCCATAGGAAACGGGAAAAGAGCGAAATAAACCCAAAAGAAGTTTTTAAATCAAAAACAACAAAAAGTGGAGTTCTTAGGTACGAGTGTTGATTATACAAGGGGATGATGTTAGCATCCATCATATCTGTGGTACTCCACATGAACCATTTTGAAAAACCGTGTTGTTAAAATATATTGTGTGCAGACAAAAGGGTTTGTTTTTTAAAATGATGCTCGACAAGACATAATATCTTTTGCCTACATACGTCCTCAGTGTAATGGAGAAGTTAGAGCAAATGTAGTTCCACTTAAAAGGGAAGCAAAAGATTTTTAAAACTGGATAGACACTTTGTCATCATAGTAGAGAAAACTCAGCCAACCATACTTGAACATGAGAATAGATAGATCCTTTTAATCACAAATAGAAGAAGGGCTCAAAATTGGATAAATCAATAAGTATGCCATTATCTCTTTCAAGTGGAAAAGAATCAATCATATCAATCAATATCAAGGGGTTAGGGGATTATAACTCAACCATAACAATTAGTTTATAAAAGAAGAGCCATTAAGGGCAAAAGATTTTTAAGAGAAAGTTTATAAAAGAAGTTTGAAAACATAAGAAGGTTTTGAAAAAGGGAGAAGATTTTAAAAATTTAAGAAGTTGGGAGGAAGTGAAGGGACTATCCTAAAGAATAAAATAAAAGCTAAGTACAAGAACATTCTAACCAAACAAGAAGCCAACACTTGACATTAAAGAGTCAATGTATATTATCATCCTTTGGGCTTAAATCATAACCAAGCAAGCACAATATCACCTATAGGATCCAGATGAACTTGGTATCTTCGTATATAACTTGCACAAAGCCTTGGAAATACACCAGAAGGGCTCCAACTTGGATAAATCAACAAATATGCCACTAGCTCTTTCAAGTGGAAAATGATCAATCATATCAATCAATATCAAGGGGTTAGGGGATTACAACTCCACCATAACAGTTAGTCATGTCTAAACATTTGGAAGAAGAGACATTAAGGGCAAAAGATTTTTAAGAGAAAGTTATAAAATAATTTTGCAAACATAAGAAGGTTTTGAAAAAGTGAGAAGATTTTGAAAATTTAATAAGATGGGAGGAGATGAAGGGACTATCCTAAAGCATAAAATAAAAGCTAAGGACAAGAACATTCTAACCAAACAAGAAGCCAAAACTTGACATTTAAATAGTCAATGTAGATTCCCTCCTTTGGACTTAAATCACAGCCAAACAAGCACATACCACCTATAGGATCCAGATGAACTTGATATCTTCATATATAACTTGCACAAACTCTTGGAAATACACCATGAGAACTTGAGGCAAAAATTGGGCAGAGTAACGACTGTGTTTAGATGAATTCCTCATCACAATGCCTTGGAATTAACCATCAAGGACTTTTAGGCTATGTTTGGGAGTTTGGAGGGGAGGGGAGGGGAAGGCTTCCAAAAACAAAATTTAAAAAAAATGTAGGAAAATATTTGATATTTTTTGAAAAAATGAATTTGTTTAAAATGATAAAAGAGTTATTATCATTACTAAATTTTTAATTTTCAAAATAGTATAACAACCTAAAAGATATATCAAAAATTCATGTAAGCCCTTCAAAACCCTCCAAAACCCTCCTTCAAAACAATTTTTGAGTTCCCCCATTTTATGGGATTTTTGGTGTTATGAATAAACTCAAACCCTCCAAAACCCTCCTACCCAAAATCTATTTATCCTTTTCACCCAATTCCTCCTATTTTCCAAAGCCCTCCCCTCCCCTCCCCTCCAAACTCCCAAACATAGCCTTAAAGAATCACCTGCATACACAAAGAGAAATAACCCAATGCCTTGGAGTAAACTCCAAGGACTTCTAGACAAACAAACACAGTATAATCAAAGTATCAAGAACTCAGATGAAACTCCAAAGTGCTAGGGTCAAGATCATAATTCTAAGTCCATCCTCCAAGCTTAGAGTAAAGTAGTCAAAGTCCAAGTCCACATTAAGTCTTTTATAGATCAAGTTATTTATTAGTGTTTTAAGCACAAAACAAAAGTATGGTCCAAGTAGACAAAAGGAAAAGTGCATAAACATAAACATGATAATGAATGATAAATGTTAATATAAAGCAATAAAAGCATAAAAATAAAGAAGATAATAAAAGAAGCATAAAAATAAAAGTTAGAAGTTAATTGTTATAAATCAGTAGTTAGTAGTTAGCTTGAATGATCAATAATGGATGACCAATGAACTTATGTCAAAGTTTATGAAAACTTGTCAGAAAATTGATAGAATCAAAACCTCTACACAACAAGCTTTCAAAATTTTTGAACCAATTGTCAAATAGTCAACTATCCTTGGACTTGTAAACATAGGTTTAGGCCACGAATGATCATTCTCCGATATGAGACAAAGAAAAAGAAAAGGGGAAGAAGTAGATTAGAACTATAATATCTAGATGAATTTATTTTGATTTTTATGGGATTTCATCTTAATGATTCATTAGAGTATTGATAGAATCAAAACCTTTACACAATGAATTCAAACAAGACTTACACCCATTAATCAAAGAAATAAAAGAGATGGAAGAAAACTCAAACAATCATTAATATCATTCATCTAATATTATGGATTTGGTTCTTCCAAACTTATCAACATCTTAGATTCAATGATATTAATGAAATTAAGTCAATGTATCATAAATTATTCACAAAGTCAGAACCAATCATAAAAGAAACAAAAAAAAAACTTAAAACAAATAAAAGGGATTTTAAAATGGTCTAAAATAAAAAATTATTGATGAAATACTTAAGGGGTATCCAAACACCAAATAAATTTCTCATAAGACCATAATAAAATCAGAAAAACTATATATGATTTTTAGAAAAAGGTTTCACAATTTTCAGAAACTCAACATTAATTAAAAATGACTGAAAATGATTAATTAATTGGAATTTTGTGATGAAATACATAAATAATATTATAACATCAAACAAAAATCTCAAAAATTAATCATAGTTCAAACAAAAGTCAACAAGTGTTGACAATTTTTTTAATAATTTTTGAAAATCAGAAAACAATTTTAAACCAATTAAAATCAAGCAATCAAAGTAAAAATCAAGAAAAACATCAAACCTCAAAATAAAATTCCAAAAAAAAAAATTATTAAGTTAAAAAATAATTAAAGAATTTTTAAGAAATTTTTGGGAATTTTTGAATTTGATTTGGTATTTTAAATGAATTAAAGAAACAAAAAGGATTTTAGAAAATAAAATAAAATAAAATATCAGATCAGGTGTATTGAGACACATCATAAGAAGATGCGCTCATCAATACAAGCCTTCAGATCTTTTCATTAATACGCTGGCAAGATCTTAGCACGCGTTCCACCATTGGCCCTCAATCAAAGCGCTTCACTGAGCCAAACGAAAGTTAGCCAATGAAAATAAAACAAATGTCACGCTCTTATTGGTTGAAGATGCCAACACATCATCTTCAACTCCGAGCTCCAGATTTTCAAAGGATTTTCAGAAAAAACAAGGATCAATCAAACTGTAAAATCAAGTGCTCACAGTGGCATCTTTTGACTCGTCTCATTAAGACGATCTCAGCCATATCCTCGCGAAGAATTTTTTTGAACTACATCTTACTCGATTTGGAAAAAACCAGAGAAATCACAAAAAGTAAAACCAACATGAAATGCTTAAAACTCAACTAAATTCAAAAACAGAAGAAGCTACAACTTCAAGGAGATGAGGAGAACAAGATAGACACAAGTTTGATAGAAAATGATCATGAATTGCTACCTGTTGAAACTCAAACTTGAAGCTCTGAAAATGAAGTTAGGTAGCTTGATTCTGGGCACAATTTGCTTTGGTTTTGATTGCTTTAGCTTCAGGGAAGATCAAGGAAGGTTTATGAATAAAAAATTTGAGCTAGAAGCTTTTGAAAGGTGAAAACGATTTCTGAATTTTGTAGCTCGAAAGTGAGTTTGGTATGGGTGATTTGGCTCTCAAAATCTTGTCAAATTAATGAGAGTAGGTTCCTATTTATAGATAGAATGAAATGGAGTGCAGAGGTGTGGTGAATGATAAGAATTTGATAGAAATCATGTGCACCCTTCACACGGATGAAGTGTGACTTGACATCCTCCAAAACTCACCAATTCCATGCATTTTGATTGCTAATCATCTTCTGGAAGCTTTTTAGAGTTAATTAGAAACAAAAAAAACGGGTTTAAGTGATTTGTAATTGGATTAAAAGAATTTCAAATTTTGATCATGAAGGAATCTTCAGCTTCAAATAACCAACTTTAAATCCATGGGGCAAGCAATGTAGGAGGCTTTATGATCTCATTCCTTTTGCATTTGGAAGCTCTTTCTACAAGGTTTACAATGTGCCAAGAAATGTTTCATTTGTACATTTGAGCATAAAATTACAAGTCCTCAAAGTTGGTAGAAGAAGCTGCTTCTATACTTAGAAAAAATTCGATGTTCTTGATCTCCTTGAGTACACAACTTTGGATTAGGGCTTCTCAAAATTGGCTCGTGCGTTTTCCATTTTTCTTTGAGCCAACTGATCTTTTTTTATGATGATCATGATGCAAAAAGAATCAGCTTAATTGGTTCCATGAATCAAGAGATATGGTCTTGGCAACTTAGACAAAAACAATTCCTTAACTTTCAAAGGAGACTTGTAATGTCTTCTATCTTTTGATGATTTTCTTCACAAAGTTTCTTCTTGACTTATGAAGAGAAGATGTTAATGTTTTCAAGGAGAGTATTTTTCAAAAGAAACACTCAAAAAGTTTAGAATTGAGGAAGTTATGCCTTTCTAACCATAGAATCAAGAACTTGTCCAATTAGGTCTATCTTCTTGGATCAACTTGGAATCTTTTGAATTTTTATTGAATGATAAGGCATGAGGAGGCACATATGACATTGAAATAGTATTATCTTTAAGCACACTTGATTGTGAGGTTTATAGCTTGATGAAACTTATGAAGAAGACATTGAAATAAACACATGAACCTATGAAGTTTCCTGATGAATCAAATCATATAATCTTGAGATGGAATTGACCAAATGAAGTGAAGAGATACTTAAGACATGATCCATAATAATGGGGAAGCTTCTCTTGAACTACAAGTCATTTAGATTTCATGAATACCTTGTTGCTAGAGAATCATCCTAAAAACCCTAATTTTAGGAGAGATGTGGATGCACTTGATTCAACACCTATCAAAAACATTGAAAGAAAAAACATATTTTTGTGTTTTGGTTAGTGTAATATATATACAAGCTAAAATATAGTTGCTTGATGGTCCCTCCTAAATATAAAGTAAGCACAACACCAAAAGAACAACCATCAAGATTGTGATCTTAATTAATAATTGGAATGTAAGTGAATGGATAATCTTAGGGTCAAAAATTAGGGTATGACAAGTACAATAACAATAAAGGATGCAAATATATTACTATAAACATCGTGCAACTAGTTGTCATATATTTGGTATTCCAAAGACAACCTTGAGCTAACTTTGAGTACATGTAAACCAAACAAGCGACCCTTCAATTAAACTTATGAATCTGCACCAAGTCAAAGTATCTGAGGTAAACCACAATGATGTAATAGGCCCTCCTGTCCATAAATATGGACGTGCCAGCCAAGTACATGAGGTATGACCTTAATGCACATGCTTTATGATACATAACTTGTTCATCATCACCACTGGTCTCCACTTCCACTGCCAACTGGTGTGCATATAGGTTATCTAGGAATCCAAATCTATCATGACACCCTCTAGTGTCTTCAAACTCCTTTAGGGCATCCTCTAGGTTAACTCTCAAATAGTGAATCATCATCTTTAATGCGTTGAGTATGGTAATCCTGGAATAGTTTAATAATTTTCCCTTGATCGGAAGATGTAGTAAATATGACATACCATCCAGTGTGATGGACATCTCACCATACAGAATAAGGAAAGATGATGTCTTAGAGTACAATCTCTCGATGAAAGCTTACAGCATACCATGGTTAAAAGTAGTTTAACCGATCATGTATAAATCTCGCAACCCAAATAGCTTCATGTCATTATGAAACCACTGCTCCTCAGGTTGCAACAGCCTCACAATCTCCCTACCATGGTTGTTTCATTTTAAAGCATCATGGTACTGCAAAATAATACATCATCATTATTTTAAAGCATCCCGGTACTACAAAAAAATAATTACAACATCTCTGTGTAGATAAGTTCTACCTCTCTATCCCAAACATGTGTAGCAGCATCGTCCGCATACAAAGGCAACAATTATGTTTCATACGGGCCTCCTCCAAATTCCTCAGGAACGAAAAACATCAACGACATGTGTATCAACATGGACTGGTGAGGGCTTTCAAGGAAATAGCAGGTGACACATGCCTATAGGAAGATGAAGCTGGAGACACTTGAACCCCAGAAGTTGATGCCTCTGCATCTAATAAAGTGGCGCCGACCAGTGGTTGTGTGGGTCAGGATACTTCCCTGGGAACCATTGCTTGATGGGACACTTTATCGTGCCTTAGTCGTTTTTGGTTATCAACCATGTTACCTATGATTAAACTAGACAAACCAACAAAAATCCAACCATATGTTCCAAATCAAACCAAAAAATGGAGACAGATAAAATACAAAAAATGCACTTTCGTATTCTTGGAAAATAAAATTTTTGAACAAATACGGAAGTTCACTTCCGTAGTTTCTTGTAACTCATAAAAGCAAAAATGGCAGAAATGCGGGGTACGATAATGGGATAAAGCATAATACTCAGCATAATAACCTAACAATGAGTGTAAGTGTGCAACATATATAGTAATTTGGATTACACAACCTAATCTTCCTATTTTTTAATGGAAGTAGACAAAATCAAAAGATTGAATTGAAAAAGTTACCAATGTGCAAAGAAGTTGAATCACTTGGATTGACTAGATGTTAAGAACCACTTGGATTGAACGGAGTACAAAAACTATTTGGATTGAATGAAGTACAAAAACCGCTTGATAGAGAAGATTTAGAGTGTTTTTGTTTAAAATAAGGAATGGGGAAGGTATGACGCGTATTTGATTAAAATCTCGTCCAGAGGTATATTTCTGTAAGTTGTTACAAAGATGCATTTCCTTATTATTTTTTAACCAAATGATAGTGTAGCTCACTTACTAAAGGATTGAGTGTGGACTAGAATGCGTTCGGAAGTTCACTTTCGGATTCTAGGAGATTTTTTAGATTTTCACAATGGAGTGCGAACACTCCTAAAGGAGGGAGAAGTAATCTTCATTTAATTATAGAAAAAATTAACTCTACGCCGCCATCCAATTATACCTTCACCTAAATAATTTACACAATTTCTCCATTTTGCTCTCATATATACATATATCAAGATCATTAATATTTTTTCAGTTTTTTTATTTAGTTATTTCAAAAGAAACGTTGAAAATACATATCAAAAAACACTTTGGATCATCTCCTTCATTTTTCTCTCATTCCCTCTCCATCTTCTCTATCTATCTCTTAATTTCATTCTCTCTCTTGATTAAATTTTGTTTTTTATTGATGAGTGAGAGTGAGATTAAGAGAGAGATAGAGAGGATGGAGAGGGAAGAAGAGAAAAATGAAGGAGAAGATCCAAGTCCATCAAAAAACCTCAAACACACTTTTTCGGTTTGATATTGTTACCAAAAAACTTCATACTAGTTTATAGTTTGTTATTTGTTTAGAAAAACTCCAAATCAATATTTATGAATAAGGATTTTATTCATATAATCTAAGAGTAATTTTTCCAATTTATTGATGGATCTTCAACAAAAGTTTTCCAATTTGTACATATTTGTTCGCCGAAAAACTTTCAAACGAGTTTTCAGCTTTGAATTTTTTTCATGTTTATTTAAATTACTTTTTCATGGAACAGTACAAAGGGTGTGATGACGTGATTATTTGTATTGGGCTAGAAATTCTTGAAGCTCGATAGTCGGAAGAGGTAACTCGCATATCAAGAGAAAGATTAACCCTCATATCAGGAGGAGAAACATCATTATTTTGGAGGATCCCATGTCACGTCTCTCCCTGCGTACTATGAGCATCACATTACTCTAGATTATGGCATGGAACCGTCAATAATATTTTTTAATTACTTTATAATTTTTTATTGTTTTATTTATGTAATTATTTTTAATTTTAAATATTTTTCCAGTGGTTTGAAGAGGGAAATGAGTATGGTGTGAATTTTTTTATCAAAATAATTCATGTTTTTCAAAAAAATTCCCTCATTAACCCATTCCCCCCACTATTTTCCAAAGTACCCATATTTAAAAAAAAAAATTAAGAGTGCGTCGCACATGCCAATCCAATTAGCGCTTGCATTAAAAAATCAAGAGCTAACACCAATTGAGTCGGTGCTTCCTATAGGACTAGCAAATCCAATTGGCGCATATGTTCAATGCTAAGGAGGAGACGCCAATTTATGTGGCGCCTCAGCGTAATTTTTTTTTAATTAAAATGATAAATGATATAAAGAAAATGAATTAAAAATATTAATACTTAATTTAAATATGATTACATACGTTAATATTTTTAACACTAACGACAACAATCAGCTTTGTCATACATGCTGAAATTCTGGCGTAACAGATTCAGATGTCGTGAAAGATGTCGAGACATGTGATCTGTCAAAAACAATCAGCAAAAAATAAACACAGAATCATGGCAAATAGAAAGATAAAAGACACCAGAAATTGTTAACCCAGTTCGGTGAAATCACACCTACTCTGGGGGTATACCAAGCCAGGAATGAAGTCCACTATCAGCAATATTAATTAGGAGTTAAACTAGTCCCAAGCAACCCCTCACTTAACCCCTACCCAATGACCCTTCTACCTAGGTCCTCCCTAGATATGGAATATCCCCATCCCAATTCCAATCATCGCAATGATGTTGTACGGTTCTCCAGTCCCAAGAGCTGTAGCAACGGCCTAATATTCATCTCCTTCTAGTCCAAAATATCTAAAGGTTTGGAAGACATGTTTCCATGACAATCCCTAGCCAAGAACCTTGACTATGACCACGAACCTGGAGTTACTTCAAAGCTTCCTCCAAGAACAATACTCTTCTTGCCTATAGGCTTCAAGGATCACATAGGTACCCTTCCCACATGCCGGGAGGTTTACCTTAACAAACCCTTTAACTACATTGTTATATGCTTGGTGGTTGTCTTATTTTTCTAGGTTACAAAGTCTTCTATTTATAACCTATATCCAACTGGATTTGGGCTTCAATCACAGAAAATTTGTTGTTCCAATATAGCAGTAACTTCTGCTACAATCAAGGTGTTCAATCTGTTAGTTTCCAAGAATATCTCTATAATTAGATACTATATAATCTTCAATATTCTAATTTGATTGGCCTAAAAGAATTTTCAAATCTTCATATTGATTCTTCAGACCTGTCATATGATCTATCACGCCTTTATTTGATTTGCACAATATCCCTGAATATTCTGCAATCTTCTGTTGTAATTAAATCACATAGATTTAATTCTTCACTTCAGCTAGGCATGATGTCGTAACATCCCATGTGACATATTATTCCAGATGTTGAATTGCTCCAACATAACATGTTCTTTTATTCAAGTGGGATTCTTTGTTGTACTTGTTGTTCTTATATATTTATACATACGAATCCTATTATTTGTTTTACAAAAATTTAGCCAACTATAAAACCAGAGAACTAACACATGCCATTGGTTCCACATCCCCTAGGTATCTTTTCTCGTACATGTCTCTGTTGATTCATGACAAGTGTTTGATATGAGATCCCTGAAACAACACCTTCATTCGATTATCTAATAAGTTCTTGCATTTTTGCGTAGTCTTATGTATGCATTGGGGTGCTACCCTAATTGAGTTCGTGTCCCATGTCGGTGTAGTTGGAGTGTGTTAATGGGGTTATTAGTGAGCCTCGTGGTCGATTGAATGGCGACATTAGTGTGAATGATTTATTGGAAAAAGGAAGAAATGGTTGTTGTGGTGTTTGGTAGCATATGTTTGTTGCATGTTTTGGTGTTATGGTGTTTAGGAGTTTTGGCTATGGTAGGAGGAAGTGTTGGTGTTATATGTTTCTTGCGTATTTTAGCTATGGTAGGATGGTGTGTGGGGGGGGGGGGGGAATATGGTTGTTGGGTGTTTTAATAATAAACATGTTGTTGGTGGGGGTATGAGGTATTATCTTAGTTTTGTGGCTGAGTGTCTGACACGTATTGGTTGTGAGTTTAAGTGTTTGTGGGTCGGTAATTTTGTTTGATAGGGGGTTATGTGTAAGTGTTTTGGGGTTATTAGTGAGCCTCGTGTGTAAGTGGTTTGGCGTTGGTCGTATAAATACATATCTTCATAGAAAAACCCAATTATAATTGATGTGTACCAGTACATATCATTATTAGTTGGTTTAGATACGGTTTGCATCATAATTTTGGTTAAGACTCGTTAACGACAGCGCCTCCATTGATGACACCCAGCTTTAGCAAATTCTTTCCAATCTTCAAAGACCCATTGTTCATTATTTTTATATTGTTGCCATTGTCTGAGGCACGTCGGGAGATATGGGTTTTATTGATGCATGCCAAAATGCAGTTTCACAATCAATATGGTGCACCTCAATAGTGGTGAACTTGATGATCATCGTGCATGCAGTTAAAACGGATGCATCTTCTTCGGTGATTTCATGATGATGTTCTAGACCTAGATATGGCCTTCAAATAAGTTGTAGAGGAAAAATAAATTAGATTAGAAAATAATTAATCTTAAAAATAATTTATTGTGATATGATTCTTTTAGTGGCAATACATCGTCTATAGTTAGGCGATCCAAGAGATTTCGATAGAACGTGATGTAGTATCTAGGACATCTATTGTAAGTTATCCCACGAGCCAACCACCTAAACCAAAAAAGTAAAAATAAATTATTTATAAAAAAATAATGGATAAAGTAAGAAAATGGAAATAATGTTATTAACTTACTTTTTTGCGTAGGGGAATGTAAAGCTGTTGCGATTGAAGGGCACTAGGGACGAAAGTCTAAATCAACCCCATGTTTAGAGGAAAACGACGTATCCATAAAATGTAGTTGTGTCTTTCTTTGCATTTTTTACACAAAGAGCTATAGAGATATGACAAACAAGTTAAACCCCAACTATATGTTCCTATTTTACATATGTTTCTTAATAAGGGTAAATACATAACACGTACACTTGAACCAATACCTTCGATAAATAATAATGAACCAACTAATAGCATAATATAACATCTAATTTTAATTATTTTCCTTTTCTCGATAAAATTTTTAAGATGCGTAAGTAAAATACTTTGTCCTCTCGGGGTTATCATCTAACAGGTCATCACGCAAAAGTTCCTTGCATATTGAATTTGCGAGGTTGGTTTTTCCATTGACCGACTTACCCTCAATAGGTAGACCCAGTAACATGTACATGTCCTCTAACGTTACAGTACATTCACCAGTTGGAAGAAAAAAATGTGTGTTTCGGGTCTCCATCTTTCTTGTAAAGCGAGTATAAACTTAGCATCAACGGAGTAAAATATGATTTTGCTAACATGAACTAACCTAGTGAACTCTAAATAGTTGAATAAACACGTCAGGGGCGATATATTCATGGACACGAACACGAAATTTAGATGGATCCTACAAAAAAAAAGTTTTTTCATAAAATTAATGGAAAGCTCGCGTAAAAATAATGGGTGCAATTGTAATGAAATAATACTTACATAAGAATGAATGAATGTTGGCGATAGTTCCTCTATTCATTTCTTCCATGTTCAATAGATCCATTTTACAAGTGAAAGAGAGAATGTGAGTATTTGTTGGTGATGAAAAAAAACTAAGTTCAAGGTCTTATTTATACTGAATGGAGTGAAGAGTTGTATGTAAGGGAGTTCATTTACATTGAACGAAAGTTGTTGAAGAGTGAAAAGATAGATGTACATGATAAAAAGCATGAGACACGTTTTTCATGCAAGAAAAAAGTAAGGCACCATGTCAATTGGCGATGCAGCAGGATATCACCCTTCACACAGATTTTGCAAGAGGTCGCAGGTGTCGCAGGAGGTCAGCCTTTGCATGTTACAGACACGTGGTCTGCACTAGTGTTTGTTGGACTGGCAATGCTTTTGAGAAGTAGTTCATGCCGCCAATTGAATTGTCAAGTCTTTTGAAAAGTGGTTGGAAACACTACTATAAATAATACATTTCATGAAGAATCTTTCACCTCAGTAAAAAAAAAACGAGGTCTAATGCCAAGACGCGTCATCTTTTATTGTTTATAAAAATAAAATAAAACACATATTCCCTTGGTTTATATGAAGATATGAAGATTATGTGGAAGATGTTATGAAGATTATTGATGATTTTCTGTGAATCAATGGTGCGGTTCAGAGAGAGAGCATTGGTGGTGAAGGATTCTTGTGAGTTTTTTTTGGAGAGTTTCAGAAGATTGAGAGAGTTCGTGGGAGAAGGCGGAAGAGGTGAATCGGTGAGTTGAATCCCCTTTCCCAAAGTTTGTTACCTCTTTTTCTTTTTTCTAATTTTTTCTGTCATGAATCTTCCCTCGTGCCAGTCTGTTATCCCATATTTCCTTCTTGAATTTTCTTTTGTATCGGTTATGCATGTTCTCTTTTTGAGATGAAGTTTGAAGTTCTTATGGATGGTGAAAGAAAATTTGAAGATCGTGAAATACCAAGACTTGAAGCTAGAAGCAAAAACTTGGCACGTGATGTGGAGATCGGGATCTTTGTATTATGACTTGGGCCTTTTGAGTGGCTTGGGCTTTTTTAAATATTTTTGTAACCTTTAGACATTTGAATTTTTGTAAAGAACATTGAATGATGTAGGGATTGGATCTTTAGAATAGTGTAATGTATTGGACTTTTGAGTATTTTTTGTAATGAATGAATGATGAACATGGTTGAATGATCTTGAATCTTGTATGTTAAAATACATATGAATGAACCTTCCAACTTGAACACATTCTTTGCCAAATCAAATGCTTAAGAACGAACCGATTAATCTTGAACACAAATCTAAATTCATGTTATTAAGTAGTCTCTTGAATCGACACAACTTTATACCTCATACTTGCATAAGAATGTGAATTAAAACTTTGTATGCCATCTTAGATCCAAGTCAACTTATATTACAAACAAACGAGTAACAATGATGAGAACAAAAACTTCTTTGATCACAATGAATCTACAAATTCACCTCTCATGTCATGACTCGCATTGGTATTTCAATCTGACATAACAACGAAGCTTTGTGGAGTTCTTGAGGATAAAAATTGAAGCACATATGAACTCCTCTACATGAAATCCAACGAAGCTCAGTTGAATTAACGATTGTAGACACCGTGTATAAGAAACTCTTTATTATTTTTTATCGATTTTTGAGTGACGAAACAAACGTCTTTGATAACTTATAGCACAGAGAAAGAGGGCAAATTTTGGGGTGAAACAGACATGTATCTAAGACATCATAGTAGATTTTAAAAGATGTCAAAGAAGATGTCTTAACATTGTTAGCTAAAACTGTACTGTGTTTTAGGTTATTTTTTATCAGGTGTTTGTTTGGAGCTCATTTCTGTGCAAACTCGTGAGGAGTCTTGTCTCAAGTTTTTCCAATAGTATTGGATCATGGGAAACCTTAAAACTTAATTTTCTCTTGACCCAAGCCCAAGTTTTCCGCTGCTGCTTCTTTATAAAGTCTGCATAATCCTACTTGTGTCGTAACTCAAGTTTTGAAGACAGTGTGTTTATCGTGTTTAGTCTTGAGTCTGTTGTTATTTATAATCCGCTCTTATATTGTTTTGATATTAGAGTTGGAGTATTTTAGTTGAGTTGTAATTTGTTAATCATCTATAAGCCTTTAAGCAAAGGATGGTTGTATGTTTTTGAAGAGTGTCTTCTATAATCGTTTAAGTTTGTTCTTTATCATTGGTTGTGATCTAAAGGATTTGAGGGGGGCCCTCATACCTAGGTGAGTTTTAGGTAGAAGTATAGCACGAGTAGTGATTAAGTGATTAGATCATCAACAGGTGTGTTGGCTATAGGGTCTATGAATTGATATTATTTAGTGGACTTATATCTGGCTTGGTAGCCCCCAGAGTAGGTGTTGTTGCACATCGAACTGGGTTAACACTTTCTGGTGTTCTTTACTTTCTGTTATTGTGTTTACTATTGTTATCTTGTTCCATAATGTTCAGTTCTCAAATATTTGTGTCGTGACATCTTCTTTGACATCACATATGTGATACCAGAATTTCAAATACCATTAGATATATATGAATGCACTACTTCATTCATGAGGAGATATTACATTTCATGCTTCTTCAGGTACCAAATGATTAGGGAAATCATCATACATAACATCTACATCTCTACAGACCATAGCGGGAGGAGTAGACACATATAGGTCTCTTTGAACCACATGTAGATACTCGAACTGGCGCATGTCTCGCGCAGGAAGATGTGGATACATCAAACATGACCCATAAGCCAACCATACAGAGTAGAAGATTATGTCATCTAAGGGTCACATCTAAGGGTCACATCTGAGGGTGATTATTGTACATACAAAAATGTATATCATTTGTTGCAATGTGGTGGAGAAACACTATGAAAGGCTCGATCGACTGATTCTCTCTTAGTGGGATGAATGTACAAGCATGTTGTTGATTTTCAATGTAAGCATCAACAAATGATTAGTCAGAGATGTATGGAAAGTGATGGAAGATCCATGCGTGAAATGGTACAGATGAATTATTAATAATGGGGTAGCACAAGTGTTATGAAAATGGAACTGTAGCAGGGAAATTTTGATATCAAAGCCATTGATTTACTAGACTCATATTTAGTGAAAGTTGCCACCACGCTTTATTGTTTCCAAAGGAAACGGGAAAAGAGCGAAATAAACCCAAAAGAAGTTTTAAATCAAAAACAACAAAAAGTGGAGTTCTTAGGTACGAGTGTTGATTATACAAGGGGAAGATGTTAGCATCCATCATATCTGTGGTACTCCACATGAACCATTTTGAAAAACCGTGTTGTTAAAATATATTGTGTGCAGACAAAAGGGTTTGTTTTTTAAAATGATGCTCGACAAGACATAATATCTTGTGCCTACATACGTCCTCAGTGTAATGGAGAAGTTAGAGCAAATGTAGTTCCACTTAAAAGGGAAGCAAAAGATTTTTAAAACTGGATAGACACTTTGTCATCATAGTAGAGAAAACTCAGCCAACCATACTTGAACATGAGAATAGATAGATCCTTTTAATCACAAATAAAAGAAGGGCTCAAACTTGGATAAATCAATAAGTATGCCATTATCTCTTTCAAGTGGAAAAGAATCAATCATATCAATCAATATCAAGGGGTTAGGGGATTATAACTCAACCATAACAATTAGTTTATAAAAGAAGAGCCATTAAGGGCAAAAGATTTTTAAGAGAAAGTTTATAAAAGAAGTTTGAAAACATAAGAAGGTTTTGAAAAAGGGAGAAGATTTTAAAAATTTAAGAAGATGGGAGGAAGTGAAGGGACTATCCTAAAGAATAAAATAAATGCTAAGGACAAGAACATTCTAACCAAACAAGAAGCCAACACTTGACATTAAAGAGTCAATGTATATTATCATCCTTTGGGCTTAAATCATAACCAAGCAAGCACAATATCACCTATAGGATCCAGATGAACTTGGTATCTTCGTATATAACTTGCACAAAGCCTTGGAAATACACCAGAAGGGCTCCAACTTGGATAAATCAACAAATATGCCACTAGCTCTTTCAAGTGGAAAAGGATCAATCATATCAATCAATATCAAGGGGTTAGGGGATTACAACTCCACCATAATAGTTAGTCATGTCTAAACTTTTGGAAGAAGAGACATTAAGGGCAAAAGATTTTTAAGAGAAAGTTATAAAATAATTTTGCAAACATAAGAAGGTTTTGAAAAAGTGAGAAGATTTTGAAAATTTAATAAGATGGGAGGAGATGAAGGGACTATCCTAAAGCATAAAATAAAAGCTAAGGACAAGAACATTCTAACCAAACAAGAAGCCAAAACTTGACATTTAAATAGTCAATGTAGATTCCCTCCTTTGGACTTAAATCACAGCCAAACAAGCACATACCACCTATAGGATCCAGATGAACTTGATATCTTCATATATAACTTGCACAAACTCTTGGAAATACACCATGAGAACTTGAGGCAAAAATTGGGCAGAGTAACGACTGTGTTTAGATGAATTCCTCATCACAATGCCTTGGAATTAACCATCAAGGACTTTTAGGCTATATTTGGGAGTTTGGAGGGGAGGGGAGGGGAAGGCTTCCAAAAACAAAATTTAAAAAAAATGTAGGAAAATATTTGATATTTTTTGAAAAAATGAATTTGTTTAAAATGATAAAAGAGTTATTATCATTACTAAATTTTTAATTTTCAAAATAGTATAACAACCTAAAAGATATATCAAAAATTCATGTAAGCCCTTCAAAACCCTCCAAAACCCTCCTTCAAAACAATTTTTGAGTTCCCCCATTTTATGGGATTTTTGGTGTTATGAATAAACTCAAACCCTCCAAAACCCTCCTACCCAAAATCTATTTATCCTTTTCACCCAATTCCTCCTATTTTCCAAAGCCCTCCCCTCCCTTCCCCTCCAAACTCCCAAACATAGCCTTAAAGAATCACCTGCATACACAAAGAGAAATAACCCAATGCCTTGGAGTAAACTCCAAGGACTTCTAGACAAACAAACACAGTATAATCAAAGTATCAAGAACTCAGATGAAACTCCAAAGTGCTAGGGTCAAGATCATAATTCTAAGTCCATCCTCCAAGCTTAGAGTAAAGTAGTCAAAGTCCAAGTCCACATTAAGTCTTTTATAGATCAAGTTATTTATTAGTGTTTTAAGCACAAAACAAAAGTATGGTCCAAGTAGACAAAAGGAAAAGTGCATAAACATAAACATGATAATGAATGATAAATGTTAATATAAAGCAATAAAAGCATAAAAATAAAGAAGATAATAAAAGAAGCATAAAAATAAAAGTTAGAAGTTAATTGTTATAAATCAGTAGTTAGTAGTTAGCTTGAATGATCAATAATGGATGACCAATGAACTTATGTCAAAGTTTATGAAAACTTGTCAGAAAATTGATAGAATCAAAACCTCTACACAACAAGCTTTCAAAATTTTTGAACCAATTGTCAAATAGTCAACTATCCTTGGACTTGTAAACATAGGTTTAGGCCACGAATGATCATTCTCCGATATGAGACAAAGAAAAAGAAAAGGGGAAGAAGTAGATTAGAACTATAATATCTAGATGAATTTATTTTGATTTTTATGGGATTTCATCTTAATGATTCATTAGAGTATTGATAGAATCAAAACCTTTACACAATGAATTCAAACAAGACTTACACCCATTAATCAAAGAAATAAAAGAGATGGAAGAAAACTCAAACAATCATTAATATCATTCATCTAATATTATGGATTTGGTTCTTCCAAACTTATCAACATCTTAGATTCAATGATATTAATGAAATTAAGTCAATGTATCATAAATTATTCACAAAGTCAGAACCAATCATAAAAGAAACAAAAAAAAAACTTAAAACAAATAAAAGGGATTTTAAAATGGTCTAAAATAAAAAATTATTGATGAAATACTTAAGGGGTATCCAAACACCAAATAAATTTCTCATAAGACCATAATAAAATCAGAAAAACTATATATGATTTTTAGAAAAAGGTTTCACAATTTTCAGAAACTCAACATTAATTAAAAATGACTGAAAATGATTAATTAATTGGAATTTTGTGATGAAATACATAAATAATATTATAACATCAAACAAAAATCTCAAAAATTAATCATAGTTCAAACAAAAGTCAACAAGTGTTGACAATTTTTTTAATAATTTTTGAAAATCAGAAAACAATTTTAAACCAATTAAAATCAAGCAATCAAAGTAAAAATCAAGAAAAACATCAAACCTCAAAATAAAATTCCAAAAAAAAAAATTATTAAGTTAAAAAATAATTAAAGAATTTTTAAGAAATTTTTGGGAATTTTTGAATTTGATTTGGTATTTTAAATGAATTAAAGAAACAAAAAGGATTTTAGAAAATAAAATAAAATAAAATATCAGATCAGGTGTATTGAGACACATCATAAGAAGATGCGCTCATCAATACAAGCCTTCAGATCTTTTCATTAATACGCTGGCAAGATCTTAGCACGCGTTCCACCATTGGCCCTCAATCAAAGCGCTTCACTGAGCCAAACGAAAGTTAGCCAATGAAAATAAAACAAATGTCACGCTCTTATTGGTTGAAGATGCCAACACATCATCTTCAACCCCGAGCTCCAGATTTTCAAAGGATTTTCAGAAAAAACAAGGATCAATCAAACTGTAAAATCAAGTGCTCACAGTGGCATCTTTTGACTCGTCTCATTAAGACGATCTCAGCCATATCCTCGCGAAGAATTTTTTTGAACTACATCTTACTCGATTTGGAAAAAACCAGAGAAATCACAAAAAGTAAAACCAACATGAAATGCTTAAAACTCAACTAAATTCAAAAACAGAAGAAGCTACAACTTCAAGGAGATGAGGAGAACAAGATAGACACAAGTTTGATAGAAAATGATCATGAATTGCTACCTGTTGAAACTCAAACTTGAAGCTCTGAAAATGAAGTTAGGTAGCTTGATTCTGGGCACAATTTGCTTTGGTTTTGATTGCTTTAGCTTCAGGGAAGATCAAGGAAGGTTTATGAATAAAAAATTTGAGCTAGAAGCTTTTGAAAGGTGAAAACGATTTCTGAATTTTGTAGCTCGAAAGTGAGTTTGGTATGGGTGATTTGGCTCTCAAAATCTTGTCAAATTAATGAGAGTAGGTTCCTATTTATAGATAGAATGAAATGGAGTGCAGAGGTGTGGTGAATGATAAGAATTTGATAGAAATCATGTGCACCCTTCACACGGATGAAGTGTGACTTGACATCCTCCAAAACTCACCAATTCCATGCATTTTGATTGCTAATCATCTTCTGGAAGCTTTTTAGAGTTAATTAGAAACAAAAAAAACGGGTTTAAGTGATTTGTAATTGGATTAAAAGAATTTCAAATTTTGATCATGAAGGAATCTTCAGCTTCAAATAACCAACTTTAAATCCATGGGGCAAGCAATGTAGGAGGCTTTATGATCTCATTCCTTTTGCATTTGGAAGCTCTTTCTACAAGGTTTACAATGTGCCAAGAAATGTTTCATTTGTACATTTTAGCATAAAATTACAAGTCCTCAAAGTTGGTAGAAGAAGCTGCTTCTATACTTAGAAAAAATTCGATGTTCTTGATCTCCTTGAGTACACAACTTTGGATTAGGGCTTCTCAAAATTGGCTCGTGCGTTTTCCATTTTTCTTTGAGCCAACTGATCTTTTTTTATGATGATCATGATGCAAAAAGAATCAGCTTAATTGGTTCCATGAATCAAGAGATATGGTCTTGGCAACTTAGACAAAAACAATTCCTTAACTTTCAAAGGAGACTTGTAATGTCTTCTATCTTTTGATGATTTTCTTCACAAAGTTTCTTCTTGACTTATGAAGAGAAGATGTTAATGTTTTCAAGGAGATTATTTTTCAAAAGAAACACTCAAAAAGTTTAGAATTGAGGAAGTTATGCCTTTCTAACCATAGAATCAAGAACTTGTCCAATTAGGTCTATCTTCTTGGATCAACTTGGAATCTTTTGAATTTTTATTGAATGATAAGGCATGAGGAGGCACATATGACATTGAAATGGTATTATCTTTAAGCACACTTGATTGTGAGGTTTATAGCTTGATGAAACTTATGAAGAAGACATTGAAATAAACACATGAACCTATGAAGTTTCCTGATGAATCAAATCATATAATCTTGAGATGGAATTGACCAAATGAAGTGAAGAGATACTTAAGACATGATCCATAATAATGGGGAAGCTTCTCTTGAACTACAAGTCATTTAGATTTCATGAATACCTTGTTGCTTGAGAATCATCCTAAAAACCCTAATTTTAGGAGAGATGTGGATGCACTTGATTCAACACCTATCAAAAACATTGAAAGACAAAAACATATTTTTGTGTTTTGGTTAGTGTAATATATATACAAGCTAAAATATAGTTGCTTGATGGTCCCTCATAAATATAAAGTAAGCACAACACCAAAAGAACAACCATCAAGATTGCGATCTTAATTAATAATTGGAATGTAAGTGAATGGATAATCTTGGGGTCAAAAATTAGGGTATGACAAGTACAATAACAATAAAGGATGCAAATATATTACTGTAAACATCGTGCAACTAGTTGTCATATATTTGGTATTCCAAAGACAACCTTGAGCTAACTTTGAGTACATGTAAACCAAACAAGCGACCCTTCAATTAAACTTATGAATCTGCACCAAGTCAAAGTATCTGAGGTAAACCACAATGATGTAATAGGCCCTCCTGTCCATAAATATGGACGTGCCAGCCAAGTACATGAGGTATGACCTTAATGCACATGCTTTATGATACATAACTTGTTCATCATCACCACTGGTCTCCACTTCCACTGCCAACTGGTGTGCATATAGGTTATCTAGGAATCCAAATCTATCATGACACCCTCTAGTGTCTTCAAACTCCTTTAGGGCATCCTCTAGGTTAACTCTCAAATAGTGAATCATCATCTTTAATGCGTTGAGTATGGTAATCCTGGAATAGTTTAATAATTTTCCCTTGATCGGAAGATGTAGTAAATATGACATACCATCCAGTGTGATGGACATCTCACCATACAGAATAAGAAAAGATGATGTCTTAGAGTACAATCTCTCGATGAAAGCTTACAGCATACCATGGTTAAAAGTAGTTTAACCGATCATGTATAAATCTCGCAACCTAAATAGCTTCATGTCATTATGAAACCACTGCTCCTCAGGTTGCAACAGCCTCACAATCTCCCTACCATGGTTGTTTCATTTTAAAGCATCATGGTACTGCAAAATAATACATCATCATTATTTTAAAGCATCCCGGTACTACAAAAAAATAATTACAACATCTCTGTGTAGATAAGTTCTACCTCTCTATCCCAAACATGTGTAGCAGCATCGTCCGCATACAAAGGCAACAATTATGTTTCATACGGGCATCCTCCAAATTCCTCAGGAACGAAAAACATCAACGACATGTGTATCAACATGGACTGGTGAGGGCTTTCAAGGAAATAGCAGGTGACACATGCCTATAGGAAGATGAAGCTGCCGACCAGTGGTTGTGTGGGTCAGGATACTTCCCTGGGAACCATTGCTTGATGGGACACTTTATCGTGCCTTAGTCGTTTTTGGTTATCAACCATGTTACCTATGATTAAACTAGACAAACCAACAAAAATCCAACCATATGTTCCAAATCAAACCAAAAAATGGAGACAGATAAAATACGAAAAATGCACTTTCGTATTCTTGGAAAATAAATTTTTTGAATAAATACGGAAGTTCACTTCCATAGTTTCTTGTAACTCATAAAAGCAAAAATGGCAGAAATGCGGGGTACGATAATGGGATAAAGCATAATACTCAGCATAACAACCTAACAATGACTGTAAGTGTGCAACATATATAGTAATTTGGATTACACAACCTAATCTTCCTATTTTTTAATGGAAGTAGACAAAATCAAAAGATTGAATTGAAAAAGTTACCAATGTGCAAAGAAGTTGAATCACTTGGGTTGACTAGATGTTAAGAACCCCTTGGATTGAACGGAGTACAAAAACTATTTGGATTGAATGAAGTACAAAAACCACTTGATAGAGAAGATTTAGAGTGATTTTGTTTAAAATAAGGAGTGGGGAAGGTATGACGCGTATTTGATTAAAATCTCGTCCAGAGGTATATTTCTGTAAGTTGTTACAGAGATGCATTTCCTTATTATTTTTTAACCAAATGATAGTGTAGCTCACTTACAAAAGGATTGAGTGTGGACTAGAATGCGTTCGGAAGTTCACTTTCGGATTCTAGGAGATTTTTTAGATTTTCACAATGGAGTGCGAACACTCCTAAAGGAGGGAGAAGTAATCTTCATTTAATTATAGAAAAAATTAACTCTACGCCGCCATCCAATTATACCTTCACCTAAATAATTTACACAATTTCTCCATTTTGCTCTCATATATACATATATCAAGATCATTAATATTTTTTCAGTTTTTTTATTTAGTTATTTCAAAAGAAACGTTGAAAATACATATCAAAAAACACTTTGGATCATCTCCTTCATTTTTCTCTCCTTCCCTCTCCATCTTATCTATCTCTCTCTTAATTTCATTCTCTCTCTTGATTAAATTTTGTTTTTTATTGATGAGTGAGAGTGAGATTAAGAGAGAGATAGAGAGGATGGAGAGGGAAGAAGAGAAAAATGAAGGAGAAGATCCAAGTCCATCAAAAAACCTCAAACACACTTTTTCGGTTTGATATTGTTACCAAAAAACTTCATACTAGTTTATAGTTTGTTATTTGTTTAGAAAAACTCCAAATCAATATTTATGAATAAGGATTTTATTCATATAATCTAAGAGTAATTTTTCCAATTTATTGATGGATCTTCAACAAAAGTTTTCCAATTTGTACATATTTGTTCGCCGAAAAACTTTCAAACGAGTTTTCAGCTTTGAGTTTTTTTCATGTTTATTTAAATTACTTTTTCATGGAACAGTACAAAGGGTGTGATGACGTGATTATTTGTATTGGGCTAGAAATTCTTGAAGCTCAATAGTCGGAAGAGGTAACTCACATATCAAGAGAAAGATTAACCCTCATATCAGGAGGAGAAACATCATTATTTTGGAGGATCCCATGGCACGTCTCTCCCTGCGTACTATGAGCATCACATTACTCTAGATTATGGCATGGAACCGTCAATAATATTTTTTAATTACTTTATAATTTTTTATTGTTTTATTTATGTAATTATTTTTAATTTTAAATATTTTTCCAGTGGTTTGAAGAGGGAAATGAGTATGGTGTGAATTTTTTTATCAAAATAATTCATGTTTTTCAAAAAAAAATTCCCTCATTAACCCATTTCCCCCACTATTTTCCAAAGTACCCATATTTAGAAAAAAAAATTAAGAGTGCGTCGCACATGCCAATCCAATTAGCGCTTGCATTAAAAAATCAAGAGCTAACACCAATTGAGTCGGTGCTTCCTATAGGACTAGCAAATCCAATTGGCGCATGTGTTCAATGCTAAGGAGGAGACGCCAATTTATCTGGCGCCTCAGCGTAATTTTTTTTTAATTAAAATGATAAATGATATAAAGAAAATGAATTAAAAATATTAATACTTAATTTAAATATGATTACATACGTTAATATTTTTAACACTAACGACAACAATCAGCTTTGTCATACATGCTGAAATTCTGGCGTAATAGATTCAGATGTCGTGAAAGATGTCGAGACATGTGATCTGTCAAAAACAATCAGCAAAAAATAAACACAGAATCATGGCAAACAGAAAGATAAAAGACACCAGAAATTGTTAACCCAGTTCGGTGAAATCACACCTACTCTGGGGGTATACCAAGCCAGGAATGAAGTCCACTATCAGCAATATTAATTCAGAGTTAAACTAGTCCCAAGCAACCCCTCACTTAATCCCTACCCAATGACCCTTCTACCTAGGTCCTCCCTAGATATGGAATATCCCCATCCCAATTCCAATCATCGCAATGATGTTGTACAGTTCTCCAGTCCCAAGAGCTGTAGCAACGGCCTAATATTCATCTCCTTCTAGTCCAAAATATCTAAAGGTTTGGAAGACATGTTTCCATGACAATCCCTAGCCAAGAACCTTGACTATGACCACGAACCTGGAGTTATTTCAAAGCTTCCTCCAAGAACAATACTCTTCTTGCCTATAGCTTCAAGGATCACATAGGTACCCTTCCCACATGCTGGGAGGTTTACCTTAACAAACCCTAATAACTACATTGTTATATGCTTGGTGGTTGTCTTATTTTTCTAGGTTACAAAGTCTTCTATTTATAACCTATATCCAACTGGATTTGGGCTTCAATCACAGAAAATTTGTTGTTCCAATATAGCAGTAACTTCTGCTACAATCAAGGTGTTCAATCTGTTAGTTTCCAAGAATATCTCTATAATTAGAAACTATATAATCTTCAATATTCTAATTTGATTGGCCTAAAAGAATTTTTAAATCTTCATATTGATTCTTCAGACCTGTCATATGATCTATCACGCCTTTATTTGATTTGCACAATATCCCTGAATATTCTGCAATCTTCTGTTGTAATTAAATCACATAGATTTAATTCTTCACTTCAGCTAGGCATGATGTCGTAACATCCCATGTGACATATTATTCCAGATGTTGAATTGCTCCAACATAACATGTTCTTTTATTCAAGTGGGATTCTTTGTTGTACTTGTTGTTCTTATATATTTATACATACGAATCCTATTATTTGTTTTACAAAAATTTAGCCAACTATAAAACCAGAGAACTAACACATGCCATTGGTTCCACATCCCCTAGGTATCTTTTCTCGTACAGGTCTCTGTTGATTCACGACAAGTGTTTGATATGAGATCCCTGAAACAACACCTTCATTCGATTATCTAATAAGTTCTTGCATTTTACGTAGTCTTATGTATGCATTGGCGTGCTACCCTAATTGAGTTCGTGTCCCAGGTCGGTGTAGTTGGAGTGTGTTAATGGGGTTATTAGTGAGCCTCGTGGTCGATTGAATGGCGACATTATTGTGAATGATTTATTGGAAAAAGGAAGAAATGGTTGTTGTGGTGTTTGGTAGCATATGTTTGTTGCATGTTTTGGTGTTATGGTGTTTAGGCGTTTTGGCTATGGTAGGAGGAAGTGTTGGTGTTATATGTTTCTTGCGTATTTTAACTATGGTAGGATGGTGTGGGGGGGGGGGGGAATATGGTTGTTGGGTGTTTTAATAATAAACATGTTGTTGGTGGGGGTATGAGGTATTATCTTAGTTTTGTGGCTGAGTGTCTGACACGTATTGGTTGTGAGTTTAAGTGTTTGTGGGTCGGTAATTTTGTTTGATAGGGGGTTATGTGTAAGTGGTTTGAGGTTATTAGTGAGCCTCATGTGTAAGTGGTTTGGCGTTGGTCGTATAAATACATATCTTCATAGAAAAACCCAATTATAATTGATGTGTACCAGTACATATCATTATTAGTTGGTTTAGATACGGTTTGCATCACAATTTTGGTTAAGACTACAGCGCCTCCATTGATGACACCCAGCTTTAGCAAATTCTTTCCTATCTTCAAAGACCCATTGTTCATTATTTTTATATTGTTGCCATTGTCTGAGGCACGTCGGGAGATATGGGTTTTATTGATGCATGCCAAAATGCAGTTTCACAATCAATATGGTGCACCTCAATAGTGGTGAACTTGATGATCATCGTGCATGCAGTTAAAACGGATGCATCTTCTTCGGTGATTTCATGATGATGTTCTAGACCTAGATATGGCCTTCAAATAAATTGTAGAGGAAAAATAAATTAGATTAGAAAATAATTAATCTTAAAAATAATTTATTGTGATATGATTCTTTTAGTGGCAATACATCATCTATAGTTAGGCGATCCAAGAGATTTCGATAGAACGTGATGTAGTATCTAGGACATCTATTGTAAGTTATCCCACGAGCCAACCACCTAAACCAAAAAAGTAAAAATAAATTATTTATAAAAAAAATAATGGATAAAGTAAGAAAATGGAAATAATGTTATTAACTTACTTTTTTGCGTAGGGGAATGTAAAGCTGTTGCGATTGAAGGGCACTAGGGACGAAAGTCTAAATCAACCCCATGTTTAGAGGAAAACGACGTATCCATAAAATGTAGATGTGTCTTTCTTTGTATTTTTTACACAAAGAGCTATAGAGATATGACAAACAAGTTAAACCCCAACTATATGTTCCTATTTTACATATGTTTCTTAATAAGGGTAAATACATAACACGTACACTTGAACCAATACCTTCGATAAATAATAATGAACCAACTAATAGCATAATATAACATCTAGTTTTAATTATTTTCCTTTTCTCGATAAAATTTTTAAGATGCGTAAGTAAAATACTTTGTCCTCTCGGGGTTATCATCTAACAAGTCATCACGCAAAAGTTCCTTGCATATTGAATTTGCGAGGTTGGTTTTTCCATTGACCGACTTACCCTCAATAGGTAGACCCAGTAACATGTACATGTCCTCTAACGTTACAGTACATTCACCAGTTGGAAGAAAAAAATGTGTGTTTCGGGTCTCCATCTTTCTTGTAAAGCGAGTATAAACTTAGCATCAACGGAGTAAAATATGATTTTGCTAACATGAACTAACCTAGTGAACTCTAAATAGTTGAATAAACACGTCAGGGGCGATATATTCATGGACACGAGCACGAAATTTAGATGGATCCTACAAAAAAAAAGTTTTTCCATAAAATTAATGGAAAGCTCGCGTAAAAATAATGGGTGCAATTGTAATGAAATAATACTTACATAAGAATGAATGAATGTTGGCGATAGTTCCTCTATTCATTTCTTCCATGTTCAATAGATCCATTTTACAAGTGAAAGAGAGAATGTGAGTATTTGTTGGTGATGAAAAAAAACTAAGTTTAAGGTCTTATTTATACTGAATGGAGTGAAGAGTTGTATGTAAGGGAGTTCATTTACATTGAACGAAAGTTGTTGAAGAGTGAAAAGATAGATGTACATGATAAAAAGCATGAGACACGTTTTTCATGCAAGAAAAAAGTAAGGCACCATCTCAATTGGCGACGCAGCAGGATATCAGCCTTCACACAGATTTTGCAAGAGGTCGCAGGTGTCGCAGGAGGTCAGCCTTTGCATGTTACAGACACGTGGTCTGCACTAGTGTTTGTTGGACTGGCAATGCTTTTGAGAAGTAGTTCATGCCGCCAATTGAATTGTCAAGTCTTTTGAAAAGTGGTTGGAAACACTACTATAAATAATACATTTCATGAAGAATCTTTCACCTCAGTCAAAAAAAAAAAAACGAGGTCTAATGCCAAGACGCGTCATCTTTTATTGTTTATAAAAATAAAATAAAACACATATTCCCTTGGTTTATATTTTTATTTATTTATAAGTGTAAATTAAATCATCTAACCCTTCGATTTTCAATATTACATAGGGATAAAATATTCAAATTTTACTATAAAGCACTTGTTAAACAAATTTTTCCCTAATCCTTACTTATATGAAACCACCTCAAACTCACATACATCATTCTTTGGGATGGAGTGCAAGACAAAAAATTATTATCAATGTTTTTCTATCTTGAACAAAATATTTTTTATTCCCTTGCAATATATCTCACATAATGTTGTTGATGTTATTGTTGTATTTTCAAAACAACCCCCAGTTAAAGAATAGAACTCAACCTTTGAAAAGTACTCAGTTGATAGATTGAGAGATTAGTCCATTATAGTCCTACATAATGTGACGTATTATAGTCCTACATAATGCGGCTTATTATAGTCCCGACTTATTGTAGTCCTACAAGATTCGGAAAATTAATCTCTGCAGATGCGTGTAGAGGATACCCGATTTATACCAATAAAAAAAAGTCCATTCATTTTCTATATATACATGTTCTAAATTAAGATAGCAAACACATCCTCCTTATTGATATAATACATGCCTCCAACACCACTTTATTGTATTTCCAAACACTTCTCTTAAATTGTTGTAAAGCTTGAATATGGTGTTAAGAATAGTTAGCCCGCTTTGAGTATACCGGTTTATACCATGTGATTTTTAAGAAATTCATTACAATTCACCTCTATTTTCACTTCTCCCTACACCTTCATTTTATACACCAGTTTGTATCTTTAATAGTTTCTTAAACAATTAAGGTTTCGGAATGTTTTACATAATTAGTCCATTTGTGATGGTTATCTTAAAGCGAATGTAGCCTCAATAATAATCTATAAAAGTCCAAGCAAATGAATATAGATTTCGTTTAAATAGGAAGATATCATGTGGAGTCATTACAAATATACTTGGTGAATTTAACATGTTTGAATACTAGGTTAAATGACAGCTGCTTAGGTCATATAAGTTATTTCAATGACCTTTTTTTTTGTTGCAACTTATTTGCAACCTCAGAACGTGATAAAGTACATTTACATACAAGACAGTGTGTTGTTCAACAATAGAAGGATTGGCATCCATGACAGAAAAAAAATCCAAGAGCCAATTTTGATTTTGCTACAAAACTGAAGAAAACAATCACAAGTTGCAATTTCATGGACATCCCAATTAAATAGCAGAAAGTTTAGGTATGATAGTTGAATGAAGGGAAGAGTAATATGTGCAAATTTGATATGTCAATGACAATAAAAAAGTAACCAGAAAATTAATGTTAGGATTTGCATGAAAACTCAGAGGGCAATGGCTCTCAAGACAACCTTAACTCTCTGGGTGTGAGCCTCACCCTTAACGAGTATAAACGGCAGGTTTTCATAGGAACGCTCAGATTCACCTTTTCTCAAACAAGAGGCAGAAGAGAAAAACCTCACCATGGTTGTGTTATCAGTATCTGTAGAATGAACCACAACAATAGTGATTTCAAACAGATCTTCTGAAACACCCTGCCAGTACCAAGGCTCTTCAACCTCTTCTCTGTTCTAAAAGCTGAAAAAACATCACAGCATCATTGAGTACTCTATTAAAATATCTTGCATTCTAACAGAAACAAACCATATCACAAATAAAATGTCAACATCACCGAGAAGTTTAAAAAGTGCTAAAACAAAAGTTTGGAGAAGCTGCCTCCCATTTGAGGCTGAAAGTGGAACTATAGAACTTAGTATTCAATTTCAATGTCACATATAAATGGGGTTGCCTGACACTAAACAGAAATACTGCATATAAGACCAATAAATTGGTGGCATAGAATTGAATCTAGACCCACTTTCAGCTTTAAATGAGAGGCAATTCCTTCAATATTTGGACATATCTCAATGATATAGTGAAACAATCCATGTCAATTGGCTTCCAGTATGTAAAGAATCTTCAATGAGCCAATTTCTCTTTTGCTATAAAAGGTAGTGTGATCCATGGTTCATTTCACTTTTTTAATTTCTTTGTTAAAATTCTGGTAAGATATGAAGGCCTCAATGCCCAAAGGGACAGTCTGCAATGAAACAGACATGGAAAATAAAATGAAGTCCCACGTTAAGAATTATATTACCATTATATTCCAACATATCATGCAAAAAAAACACATAAAAATGCACGGAAAATGGGGGAAAAAAACTTCTATCTATGCAACTTCATATCACTGTCAAATGTATGCAAAGCCAAAAGTATACCTATGATTGTTGAATTTACAAAGTAGTAATGTGTCAGATATACTTGTGAGTTACGATTTAAATGCAGTCAAGGAAAAATATTTTATGAACTGCAGAAAAAAAAGATTTGTTTGACAAGTTTTTGTTATGTTTTGTTGTTTCTCGGTTTTAGAAAAAAAATGCCACAAAGAAAATTATATCGGCTGAGTCGCGGATCGGTACGCATTTTTTAAGACGTTTCGCGGTATTGCCAGATTTATGCAAAGCAGCACTTAAATACCCACGACGCCTCCAGGATAAAACAGCTCGTTTTAATACGATTCACACTTGCACGTGTGATGAATTGTTCTAAATGATACACCTTCTGATGGTTAAAAACCAGTCTTAGTGTCTGGAATAAATCCAGTCGTAAAAGAAAAGAAAATTTTTAAGATGAAGCAGAGTAAGAGAGAGAGAGGAGAGAATTTGGAATTGAATTCTGGAGTGCAGAACAAATGAATGAGGGAAAAGTATTTATAGGCAAAAGGATCCAACCGAGTGGACCAAATCGTGGCTTTGAGCTTCCATAGACTTTTTATCCACCATCTTGTAGTTCAAGTAGCGGCTCACTGCATATTTCTTTGCACCAGCTTCTTCAGTGTCATACTTCCTTTGAAGAGCTTCCCAGACATGTTTAGCAGTCTTGTGATTATTGTAGTAATCATACAGGTCATCAGCAAGACTGTTCAGAATGTGATGTTTGCATAGGTAATCATTTTCTTGCCATAGGGCAATTTCTTTTCGGAGCTGTAAGTCATCTGTTGCGGCTTTTTCTTTTGCAGCAAAGTGTCATACCCCAATTTTTGACCCTAAGATCCTATATCATTCATATCCCAATCACTAATCAAGAGCTTCACTTGGAAGTTTTGTTTATGGTGTTGCACTCACCTCATCAATAAGAGGGACCATCAAGCACCAATGATTGTTTATCTTGTATGCATATTATACTAACCCAAATACCAAAAACATTGCTTTGTTTCTTTGTAGGCTTTTGTTTTGTAGGTACCAAGCCAAGACATGCAATAAACAAGGCATTTTTCAAATTTTTGACTGATGAAATCGATTTCCCTACTGGGTAAATCGATTCCCCTGCAGCAATCTTCAACAAAATCACATTCTGGACAGCATGAAATCGATTTCCCTCCTGGGTAAATCGATTTCCCTAGTGTATTTTGCGCCAAATTCTCTTCTGGAACAGAGTGAAATTGATTTCACTCCTGGGGAAATCGATTTCCTTAAGGCGAAATTCAAAAAAATATAAGGAAGGAAGCTTGACATCATTTTGGCACCTTTTTATTTGATCATTGTACCAATTTTCCACCTCATCAAAATAATTCTCTTCATTAAACCCACTTAAACCCCATTTTACCACTTTTTACCATTTAATTGCCACTTTAATCACCAATTAAACACAAGCTAATTACCAAATGCAAAAAGACCAAACTACCACTACTCTTGCTCTCATCCTATAAATAGAGCCCACTACTCTCTCATTTCTCAAGCTTGGAGAGCCAAAAAATTGCTTGCAAATTCATTTCTCACCCTTTCCAAAACCCTCACCCAAAGTTCATTTTCATAAGATTAGTGAGATTCACATTGAATCTTGCTAATTTTGAACTAAGCCTCCTACATTTCACTCTTTTCTTTGTTTGATCATCTCCAAATTTGAAGGATCTACACACCTTGTGCTTGCTCTTGAAGCTACTCCAAAATCTTTGTTCAAGAAGTGGTAATTTGCTAGATCCATGATGTAGATCTTTATTGCTTGTGTTCAATGCATCTTTGATGCTATATTGATGATATTTGCTGGTTTTGTGATGGAAATTTCGTGCTCAAGTTGATGTGTGATCATAAGGTGTTTGTATATTTGTTCAAATCAAGTTTCATGCCTTTAAATGCTGTTTTTGCTGAAATTTACACTGAGGAAATCGATTTCCTCAAGGCTGAAATCTATTTCCTGCTGAGCGTAACTTGTTTTTTTTTTGAAAACTGCACTATGGAAATCGATTTCCCCCTGCATGAAATCGATTTCCAGCAGGCAGAATGTGTTTTTTTGCCTTTTTTGTGCTTGTTTTGGCTTCCTTCTTCCTACACTTCATTAATATCATTGGATCTAGGGTGTTGATAGGTTTGAAATGACCTAATCCACCAAAATGGATGAATGATATTAATGATAGTGTGAGTTGATTATCTTTTGTGTTTTCATTCTTATTTTCATCTTATTTTTCTTTTGATCGATGAAAGTCTTAATATCTTGAGAATTCTATGGATTCTTGATGAAGACTAGATCAATTTGTTTTCATTCTTATTTTCATCTTATTTTCTTTTGATCGATGAAAGTCTTAATATCTTGAGAATTCTATGGATTCTTGATGAAGACTAGATCAATTTGTTTTCATTCATATTTCCATCTTATTTTTCTTTTGATCGATGAAAGTCTTAATATCTTGAGAATTCTATGGATTCTTGATGAAGACTAGATCAATTTGCTTTCATTCTTATCTTTTTCCATCTTATTTTCTCTTGATCGATGAAAGTCTTGATATCTTGAGAATTCTATGGATTCTTGATAAAGGCTAGATCATTTCTTCTTCTCCTTCTTATTTCTTTTGATTGATAATCTTGATACATGGAGAGTTCTCCTACATTTGTCCCGACTCGATAAAAGATCAAATATGGAAGAGAATTGTATGCGGTTGATTTATGACTTATGGAAATTTATCGTGTAGTCGCTATGATTTTATCAAGCTTCTGATAAGTTTTCCATTGACCTTAAATCCGAGTACATCATTCACTCACCATCGATCTTCATTACTAACTTTGATAACATACTTGACAAGTTTCAAGATGGTTATCTTTAACATCTAACAACTAACTTTAATTTCCGCCATTTATTATACCGCTCTTTATATTTCTCGCTTTATCGCTTTATTTTATCATTTCATCATATTTACATTCCGCCATTTTCTCTTTGTCCATTTGGACGTTTATAATTCCGCTATTTCCTCTTTGTCCACTTGGACATATGTTTATGCTTCCGCTATTTTCCTTTTGTCCACTTGGACCATACTTTACTTTTATGCTAAAACACTAATAAACAACCAAAATCTAAAAAACACATAAGGCTCTCTTTGGACTATTGGTTACTATCCCTAGCATTTTGGAGATTCGGACTTATGGACCTAGTGCCTCTGGACTCTTATTCTGTTATTACTCTGCTGTTATTCTGTCTGTCTGGCATTAGATTGTTGTCTGTTTGTATGTGCAGGTATTTCCTTGAAAGCCCTTGATGGTTAATTCCAAGGCATTGAGATAAGGATTTTACCCGAAAACAGCCGTTACTCTGCCCGATTTTCGTCAGAATTTTAATGTGCTTAATGCAAAGTGGTGCTAAGACAATAAGTTCATCTGGATCCCCCAAGTGTTAATGTGTTGGTATTGATAATTCCAAAGAATGGGAAATCTACCTTGACTCTTAATGTCAAGTGTTGGCTTCTTATTTCGGTTAGACCGTTCTTTTCCTTAGCTTTTATTTTACGCAATAGGATAGCCTCTTCATCTCCTCCCATTCTTAAATTTTCAAAATCTTCTCTCTTTTTCAAAAACCTTCTTATGTTTGCAAACCTTTTCAAAACTTTTCCTTAAAAAATATCTTTTGCCCTTAGTGGCTTTTCTTCAAAAGTTTAGACACCGTTAATTGTCGAAACGAGTGGTTATACCCCACGATGTTGAAATTGATTGATATAATGAGATAGCAGAGATAGCAGAGCTTCTTCATTTGAAAATATCAGATGTGAAAGCAAACATGACTAAAAAAGGAGGAATTTGGGGGTTGACTTCCAAGTTCTTGATTGGAAAGGCTTCTATGTTGGCTAGTAAAGGAAGTATGATTGCTTTTGAGACATTTCTGGCCTTGCTCATCTATGGTTTGATACTCTTTCCCAACATTGACAACTTTGTCGATGTTAATGCTATTCGGATTTTCATGATTGGGAATCCTGTGCCTACTTTGCTTGGGGATACTTATCATTCCATTCACCATAGGAATGATAAGAAAGGTGGACTTATCAATTGTTGCACTCCGTTGCTCTATAAGTGGTTTATTTCGCACTTACCTCAAGCTAAGAGTTTCTTGAACAATCTTGATGGTCTCTCCTGGTCTCAGAAGATCATGCCTCTTACTAATGGGAATATCCGTTGGTACAATCCTGCTTATGACATTGGTGAGATTATTGATAGTTGTGGAGAATTCCCTAATGTACCTCTTCTTGGTATACAAGGAGGAATTACCTACAACCCCGTTCTTGCAAGGCGTCAATTTTGCTATCCCATGAAGGAGAGACCCGCTAATATTCTTGTGTCAGGAATCTTTTATCTTAATCAAGATGGAAATTCGGATATGAGAAATCGGTTTGTGCGTGCTTGGAACCATGTTGATGGGAAGAGACATTTGGGAACGAAACAATGTGTTGCTCTCAAAGACTACACTGATTGGGTTCAAGCTAGAGCTCATACTTTTCAGATTCCTTATTTACTCGAGGAGCCTTCTCTACTCGTTACTCCACCATTGTCTTCCACTACTCCTGTTGAAAGTAGTGAAGAACATCTAGAGCTCGTGGCTAAGTTGAGAGCGGAAAGAGATGCTTTGGAGTTTGAGAACAAAGAGTTGAAGATACACTTGAAAGAAAAGGATGAAATGCTTGATATCCAAGATGATTGGTTGATGGAAAAGGATGATCAGATTCGTCATCAAGAAGAGTTACTTCAACAACATGGTGAAAAGCGAAAGAGACAACAGGAAGATTCAGTGGCATGGAAAGAGGTTGCTGATAAGCTGATAGTCGAGAATGCTCATTTGAAGGCCTTTTATGAAGATGAATTGGAGAAGTTCCGTAGGAAGCTGCAGAGAGGAGATGGATCTTCGTCAGAAGTGTTCCCTTCTAGTTTTTAGCTTTTCCTTTGTTTTGTAATTTTGGATCTTTGAATCCTTTTGTATGCTTTTCCATTACTAATGAAAGAATATTGTTATGTTTTATGATGTTTTTTGCTAATGTTTACAATCAATGTCTTAAAAGTTCCTTGAAAACCAATAAAAATAAAAATCATTTGCATTGCATTTCATGCATCATTCTGCATTTTGGTCTTGCTTCCGAGAGTATTCCCGAGGTCTTATTCAGTGTTCTTCATACAGAATCAAGCTGTCTCACCGGTATAACACTCGAGCTAACTGCAAGAAGAAGATGAAAGGTCTTGAACAAGAGAATCATGAGCTACGTGAAGAGGTTGTTACTTTGAGATCTGGTGTGGATCGTCTCACTGCTCTGGTTGAGACATTGATGGCTGCTCAGAGTCAGAATCAAAATCAGAATCAGGTTCCTCCTCCCAATGCCCAAGCTCAGGGTCAGACCACTGTGATTTCTGAAATTGCTGCTACAACTATTCCTGCTATTCCTGTTGGTGCTACTCAGCAACGTATGCCTAATGGATATCCCTGGGGCATGCCTGAAGGTTATTTGTCTGTTCCTGAGATGACTCGTCCGTTGACTCCTGTTATGGTCAACACATCTCCTATTGTTCATACTGGTCCTTTTGTCCCAGAGCCCATTTATGATGCTGCTCCAAGTGAAATTCATGACAGAATGGATGGTTTCCAAGATCAGTTTGAAGAATTGCAGAAAGAGATGAAAGCCTTGCGTGGGAAAGAACTGTTTGGAAAGAATGTGCATGATCTTTGCCTTGTTCCCAATGTGAAAGTACCTGCTAAGTTCAAACTGCCTGAATTTGAGAAGTATAAGGGAAATTTCTGTCCTCAGGCACACCTGGTGATGTATATAAGAAAGATGTCTACTCACACTGATGATCAACGTCTATTGATTCACTATTTCCAAGACAGTTTGACTGGAGCTGTTTCTAAGTGGTATATGGGCCTTGATAGCACCCATATTCGCACTTTCAATGACTTAGCTGAGGCGTTCGTGAAACAATACAATATAATGTGCACATGGCTTCTGATAGGGATCAATTGCGAGCTATGATGCAGAAAGAGAAAGAATCCTTCAAGGAGTATGCTCAGAGATGGCGTGAGGTTGCCGCCCAAGTGATTCCTCCGATGGAAGAAAAAGAGATGACTAAGATTTTTCTGAAGACTCTTGGTCCGTTTTACTATGAAAAGATGATTGCAAGTGCTCCTGTAGACTTCACCGAAATGGTGGGTATGGGTGTCAGATTGGAAGAAGCTGTGCGAGAAGGTCGTTTGGTTCGAAATGAAAATTCATCTGGTGGTGCGAAGAAGTATGGTTCTTCACTCCAGAAGAAGAAAGAATCGGATGCTAATGCTGTTTCTCATGGGAGGAATAGTCGATTCAGAAATCAATCTCAACAAGTGGCGTCAGTAACTCCTGTCGTAAATTCAGTGCCTGTAGCTCCTGTTAATCAACAACCAGCAAGGCGAAATCCGTATCCTCGGGTTAATATTGATCCTATCCCTATGACGTACACTGAACTGTATCCTGCTCTAATTCATAAGAAGTCGGTTCAACCAAGGTCACCACCTCCTGTGCCAGAGAAACTCCCTTGGTGGTATAAGGCTGATGCCACTTGTGCTTATCATCAGAATGCTTCTGGGCATGATTTGGAAAACTGTTGGGCCCTGAAGAATGAAGTCCAGAGATTGGTTCGTTCTGGTATGCTTACTTTCCGTGATATTGGTCCAAATGTGCTGAACAATCCATTGCCGACTCATGAAGTGTCTGCTGTGAATATGGTGCATGGATGCCTTGGGAAGTATAAGATTTATCGTGTGGAACACATCAGAGGATCGTTGGTAGAGATGCATGCCACTCTGTGTGAGTACAGTCATTATGAGCATAATCATGCTGCTTGTAGGATTTATTTAGTCAATCCTCGAGGATGTTACATTGTGAGAAGAGATTTACAAGAGATGATAGATCAAAGGCTCATTGAGATTCTGAGGGACAGAGATGAAGATGATGTCAATGTGATTGAACCATGCTTTGAAAACCCGGAATGTGTAGAGATTGGTTATTATGGCAAAGCTGCTGTGGAACCTCTTGTGATATGTTTGCCTGGATCTGTACCTTATAGTTCTGATAAGGCTGTACCTTACAGATACAATGCCACTATGATGGAAGCTGGAAGAGAAGTCGAGATTAAGCCTCTGTCTACTGTTGGGAATATAGCAGATGTTAGTAGAGTGACTAGAAGCGGACGAGTTTTTACTCAGCCCCAAACAGTTGTGGATGTCCAGAGGAATCCAACTCAAGTGCCTGTGAACAATAATGATGCGACAAAAGTGAATGCTGAGTCATCTTCAGGAAAGGAAATGGATGAGATTTTGAAGCTTATTAAGATGAGTGATTATAAGATTGTGGATCAGTTGCATCGTACTCCGTACAAGATCTCTATAATGGAGCTGCTGACGAGTTCTCCTGCTCATAGAGATTCTTTGATGAAAATACTTGATCAAGCCTTCGTGGATCATGATGTGACGCTGGATCAGTTTAATGGGGTTGTGAGTAATATCACTGCATGTAACAATCTGAGCTTTAGTGATGAAGATTTGCCTGAGGAAGGGAGGAATCATAATTTGGCTTTGCACATCTCTGTCAGTTGCAAAGAGGACTCAATGTCCAATGTGTTGATTGATACTGGTTCATCTCTGAATGTCATGCCAAAATCCACTCTTGCTAAGCTGTCTTATGGTGGCACACCAATGAGATTTAGCAATGTGATCGTCAAGGCTTTTGATGGATCGAAGAAATCAGTGGTCGGAGAGGTTGATTTGCCTATTGGTGTTGGACCATTTGTCTTCAAGATTACTTTTCAAGTGATGGACATTTTCCCTGCATACAGTTGCTTATTGGGACGCCCATGGATCCATGAGGCTGGGGCAGTTACGTCAACTCTTCACCAAAAGTTGAAATTTGTGAAAGATGGAAAGATGGTTGTTGTGAATGGAGAACAAGCTTTGCTGATTAGTCATCTCTCTTCGTTCCGTACCATAGAAGCTGATGAGGTAGTCATTGGAACTGCATTCCAAGACCTGTCTGTTAATGATGAAATCAAAAAGGATGAAGCTTCCATTGCCTCCTTCAAAGATGCTCAGCTGGTGGTTCAGAATGGACATTCAGGAGTCTGGGGACAAATGGTGAGTCTACAAGAGAACAAGAATAGAGCTGGTCTGGGATTTTCTGCCTCAGACAAGTCTGTGATGAAGTCTGAATCTGCTTTTCGTCCCTATCAAGAAATGTTTCATAGTGCTGGGTTTCTACATCCGACTCTTCCAGAGGTGGACGCTATTGTTGAAGATGAATCAGAGCCAGAAGTGCCAAACTTTGTGACCCATGGAAAGATGATTAAGAACTGGATCACCATTGACATTCCTGAGTGTACTCATGTCTCAAAGTGATTTGCTTTTATGTTTTTCAAAATCCTTTCATTCTGCCCAAGATGAAAGTGAGGTTGTTGGGGCTGTTTTCTGTTTGTTTTAAACATTAAAATCATCAATAAAAGTCATTTTGTTTCTGCATATACATGCTTTTTATCTTTTTGCTTTTTCTGGAAAGTGGTAACACAAAAAACCTTAAAAAAATGTTTTCATTTTTTCCATAATCTGCACGATTACATGTTTGCATATATCTTTCCTTTTCCTGAAATAATAATCATTTGTGCAGATTAATCAATAAAACCGTTGAAAGTAATGACCCTGCGCCCTCTCCTAACTTCGAGTGTCCTGTGTATGAGGCGGAAGAAGAGAGTGATGAATGTATTCCTGATGAGATTTCCCGACTGCTTGAGCACGAGGAAGACACCATTCAACCGTATAAAGAGCCATTAGAAGTCATCAACTTGGGTTCTGAAGAAGATAAAAAAGAAGTCAAGATTGGGGCACTGCTTGGTCAAGATGTTAAGAAGAGGATGGTAGAGCTTCTTAAAGAGTATGTTGACATTTTTGCATGGTCCTACCAAGATATGCCTGGGTTGGACACAGATATTGTGGAGCACCGTTTGCCGTTGAAACCAGAATGTCCTCCTGTCAAGCAAAAGTTAAGAAGGAGTCATCCTGATATGGCAGAAAAGATTAAGAATGAGGTCTTGAAGCAGATTAACGCAGGTTTCCTTGTCATTTCTGTATATCCTCAATGGATTGCCAATATTGTGCCTGTTCCGAAGAAAGACGGAAAAGTTCGCATGTGTGTGGATTATAGAGATTTGAACAAAGCCAGTCCGAAAGATGATTTTCCTCTACCTCACATTGATGTGTTGGTAGATAGCACGGCCAAGTTTGAGGTTTTCTCCTTTATGGATGGTTTTTCAGGATACAACCAGATTAAGATGGCACCTGAAGACATGGAAAAGACAACCTTTATCACACCCTGGGGGACATTCTGTTATAAAGTGATGCCATTTGGGTTAAAGAATGCTGGTGCGACATATCAGAGGGCCATGACTACTCTTTTCCATGATATGATGCACAAAGAAATTGAGGTTTATGTGGATGATATGATTGCCAAGTCCCAGTCAGAGGAAGGGCACATGGAGGATCTGTTAAAGTTGTTTCAGCGGTTGAGAAAGTATCGTCTCCGCTTGAATCCAAACAAATGCACTTTTGGTGTCCGTTCCGGAAAATTATTGGGTTTCGTTGTCAGTCAGAGAGGAATTGAAGTGGATCCTGATAAAGTTAAAGCAATTCAGGAAATGCCAGCACCTAAGACTGAGAAACAAGTGAGAGGTTTCCTCGGACGTTTGAATTATATCTCCAGGTTCATTTCCAATATGACTGCTACCTGTGAGCCAATCTTCAAGTTGTTAAAGAAAAATCAGGGATTTGTGTGGAATGAAGATTGTCAGAAAGCTTTTGACAACATCAAAGAATATCTGCTTGAACCTCCCATTCTGCTCCCTCCAGCTGAGGGAAGGCCTTTGATTATGTACCTCACAGTGCTTGAAAATTCAATGGGATGTGTGTTGGGTCAGCATGACGAGTCTGGTCGAAAAGAGTATGCAATATACTACCTTAGCAAAAAGTTTACCGAGTGCGAAACAAGATACTCGCTGCTTGAGAAAACTTGCTGTGCTTTGGTGTGGGCTGCTCGCCGACTAAGACAGTATATGTTGAACCACACCACTATATTGATTTCCAAAATGGATCCAATTAAGTATGTATTTGAGAAACCTGCATTAACTGGAAGGATCGCTCGCTGGAAAATGATGTTATCAAAATATGATATTGAATATCGAGCTCAGAAAGCTGTGAAAGGAAGTGTGTTGGCAGAGTACCTCGCTCACCTACCAATTGACGATCATCAATCTATCAGAATGGACTTCCCAGATGAAGATATAATGTATTTGAGATCTCAAGATTGGGATGAACCATTGCCAGAAGAAGGGCCAGATCCTGAATCCAAGTGGGGTTTAATTTTTGATGGAGCTTCTAATGTTCATGGCCATGGAATTGGCGCCATTATCATCACTCCGCATGGATCACATGTACCTTTCACTGCAAGGATATGTTTTGACTGCACAAACAATATTGCTGAGTATGAAGCTTGCATCATGGGACTTGAAGAGGCCATTAATCTGAGAATTAAGATTCTTGATGTTTATGGAGATTCTGCGCTTGTGATTAATCAGAATAAAGGAGAATGGGAAATTCGTCATCCTGGTTTAATTCCTTATAAAGATTATGCCAGAAGACTATTGACATTCTTCAACAAAGTTGAATTCCACCACATCCCTCGAGATGAGAATCAGATGGCTGATGCATTAGCCACATTGTCCTCCATGTACAAAGTGAATTTCCATAATGAGGAACCTCAGATAACAATCAGGCGTCTTGATAGACCTGCTCATGTATTTGCAGTTGAGGAAGCAACGGATGAAAAGCCTTGGTATTTCGATATTAAGCACTTCCTTCAGACCCAAGAGTACCCACTTGGGGCATCAAATAAAGATAAGAAAACTTTGAGGAGATTGGCTGGCAGTTTCTTCATCAATGCTGATGTTTTGTATAAAAGGAATTATGACATGGTTTTGCTCAGATGCGTGGATAGACACGAAGCAGACATGTTGATGCATGAAATCCATGAAGGTTCTTTTGGTACCCATTCCAATGGACATTCGATGGCTAAAAAGATGCTTAGAGCAGGTTACTATTGGCTGACAATGGAATCTGATTGCTACAAATTTGTAAAGAAGTGTCACAAGTGTCAGGTGTATGCTGACAAGATTCATGTGCCTCCGACACTTCTCAATGTCATTTCTTCCCCATGGCCTTTCTCTATGTGGGGTATTGATATGATTGGCATGATTGAACCCAAGGCTTCGAACGGACATCGATTCATCCTGGTAGCAATCGATTACTTTACCAAGTGGGTAGAAGCTGCTTCATATGCTAATGTGACAAAGCAAGTTGTGGTTAGATTTATCAAAAACAACATCATCTGCAGATATGGTGTACCGAGCAAGATCATCATTGATAATGGCTCGAACCTGAATAACAGCATGATGAGAGAACTGTGTGAAAGCTTCAAGATTGAACATCACAACTCTTTGCCTTATAGGCCAAAGATGAATGGAGCTGTTGAAGCAGCAAATAAGAATATTAAGAAGATTATGCAAAAGATGGTTGTTACGTACAAGGACTGGCATGAGATGCTCCCATTTGCTTTGCATGGGTACCGTACATCTGTTCGTACTTCAACAGGGGCAACTCCCTTTTCTTTGGTTTATGGTATGGAAGCAGTGCTCCCTATTGAGGTTGAGATTCCATCACTGAGAGTTTTAATGGAAACCAAGTTATCTGAGGCTGAGTGGTGTCAAAGAAGGTTTGATCAATTGAATTTGATAGAAGAAAAGAGGATGACGGCTTTATGCCATTGTCAGTTGTACCAGAAAAGAATGAAGAAAGCGTTCGATAAGAAGGTTCGACCTCGTGTATTCAGAGAAGGCGACCTCGTGCTCAAAAGAATCTTGTCTTTTACCTCCGATTCAAGGGGCAAATGGACTCCTAATTTTGAAGGACCATATGTTGTTAAGAAAGCCTTCTCTGGCGGTGCATTAATTCTTACAACTATGGATGGAGAGGAGCTCCCCCGTCCCGTGAATGCTGATGTAGTCAAGAAATACTTTGCCTAAAAATAATAAAAGAACAGCTCGCTAAGTTGAAAACCCGAAAGGGCGGCTTAGGCAAAAAAGAGCGTCTCAGTGGATTGAAAACCCGAAAGGGCGGTCCAGGCAAAAATTAGAGACATAAACAGAATAAAATACCCGGTGGACTGAAAATCCGAAAGGGCGGTCCAGGCAAAAGTTAGGGATTCATGGCAAGTAACTACATCAGACAAGACTTGATCATCAGCAGTCATCTGTTTATCATGAAGAAGTTCAACACATTTCAACGGAAGCCTTTGCTCAGGAATTCCAAGTTGAGAGAGAGGATGGGGTCATTACATTTCAATGTACCTTTTCCACAAAATTACCACTTTCCAAATTTTGTAATAATCCATGGGGTCTTGCCTTTTGCAGGCTACCATTCTATTAAAAAAGTTTGAGCCTTTACCCTTTATTGGCAATCTCATTTCTTCCGTATCTCTCAAAATGTCATTTATTGTTGATAGTAATTTTTGAAACAAAAAGAAAATTGATTTCAACAAAATCCTTTTTGAAAATTATAAAAGAAGTTTTACTTTGATTCATGAGTGCATTACAAGGAATGGATATGTTGATGTATTCATAATGCAAAAGAAGAAGAATGTGTTCCGCTCAATGCACCTTTGGCCTGGTTCAAATATGGTGTAGAACTCAACTACTGTGTTCTCTTAGCTCTGATATTCCCTAATGTTGGGCAGCATTTATTATAAAGCCATCAAAAGATTGTTATAGCAGTTTTTGCTCTGATGTTCAGCTTGAGACATGCTTGATTATGTTATCTTTCGAACTCCGTCGCTTGAGTTAATTCTTGTGCTAAGTTTTGGCAGCATATGCATCATTAACATACATCAAAAACAGTCATACATTTCACATTTGCTATCATGAAGTTTACTGTCAAACAGATTGCTCTTTCATTTAGAGTGTCTTAAGCAGAAAAAAACTCACTTTCCTTGAAAATCCCCACTGAATTTGTTTCTAGGTGGATAATATGTTTTAGTTTTTCTGTTCAGATGACTACGAACAGAAGACCAGTGAGTTTCTCCCTCACATGGTCCAGTCTTTTTGGCAGCTTCTTTCCATTTTGGTCATGGATTGAATTTTTTGTCACTGGATGATGAATATTGAGACTAGGCATTTATGTATGCATCCTCAAATCATTGAAAAAGTATTATTGATTGCTCTTCACCATCATTGGTACAAAGGGGCAGCTCTTCATACCTTCAGTGGAACGTTGGTATGTCTTATCGTCAGTGGTACGGCGGTACATCTCTTTCATCGTCAGTGGTACGTCGATGATTTATCCCTTTTATATCATCAGTGGTACGGTGGTATATCTCTTTCATGCCTTCAGTGGAACGTTGGTATGTCTTATCGTCAGTGGTACGGCGGTACATCTCTTTCATCGTCAGTGGTACATCGATGAATCATCTCTTTTATATCATCAGTGGTACGGTGGTATACCTCTTCATGCCTTCAGTGGAACGTTGGTATGTGTTATCGTCAGTGGTACGGCGGTACTTCTCTTTCATCGTCAGTGGTACGTCGATGAATTATCTCTTTTATATCATCAGTGGTACGGTGGTATATCTCTTCATACCTTCAGTGGAACGTTGGTATGTGTTATCGTCAGTGGTACGGCGGTACATCTCTTTCATCGTCAGTGGTACGTCGATGATTTATCCCTCTTATATCATCAGTGGTACGGTGGTATACCTCTTCATGCCTTCAGTGGAACGTTGGTATGTCTTATCGTCAGTGGTACGGCGGTACATCTCTTTCATCGTCAGTGGTACGTCGATGATTTATCCCTTTTATATCATCAGTGGTACGGTGGTATACCTCTTCATGCCTTCAGTGGAACGTTGGTATGTCTTATCGTCAGTGGTACGGCGGTACATCTCTTTCATCATCAGTGGTACGTCGATGATTTATCCCTTTTATATCATCAGTGGTACGGTGGTATACCTCTTCATTCCTTCAGTGGAACGTTGGTATGTCTTATCGTCAGTGGTACGGCGGTACATCTCTTTCATCGTCAGTGGTACGTCGATGATTTATCCCTTTTATATCATCAGTGGTACGGTGGTATACCTCTTCATGCCTTCAGTGGAACGTTGGTATGTCTTATCGTCAGTGGTACAGCGGTACATCTCTTTCATCGTCAGTGGTACATCGATGATTTATCCCTTTTATATCATCAGTGGTACGGTGGTATACCTCTTCATGCCTTCAGTGGAACGTTGGTATGTGTTATCATCAGTGGTACGGCGGTACATCTCTTCATATCATCAGTGGTACGATGGTGTGATTTCTGTTAACGGAAGATTGGCATTCTGATTCAGGATGCATACTTTCTCATCCCCAGTGAAAGAGGATGTTCCCCTTTTCTCATCCCCAGTGGAAGAGGATTCTATAACCTCTCTGACGTGAAGTGTTTTCCCCAGAGAAATTTCTTTCCAAAGTTTCATCTCTCCAACAAAGTCTTGCCTTCTCCAGCGGAGATTTGCCAGCAAGACATTTATTTTCCCCAGTGGAGTACCTTTTACTCCCCAGTGTTGTCATGCTTTATTATCATCATATGCATTCATTAAACATTGCATCGCATCTTAGGATCAAAAATTGTGTTTTATATATTTAAGTCTCTTCGATTTTGTCAAAACGAAGATTTCCAATCATCGTATCTCCAAATCGAAGAAACTTAAATAGGGGCATCTGTCATACCCCAATTTTTTACCCTAAAATCCTATATCATTCATATCCCAATCACTAATCAAGAGCTTCACTTGGAAGTTTTGTTTATGGTGTTGCACTCACCTCATCAATAAGAGGGACCATCAAGCACCAATGATTGTTTATCTTGTATGCATATTATACTAACCCAAATACCAAAAACATTGCTTTGTTTCTTTGTAGGCTTTTGTTTTGTAGGTACCAAGCCAAGACATGCAATAAACAAGGCATTTTTCAAATTTTTGACTGATGAAATCGATTTCCCTACAGGGTAAATCGATTCCCCTGCAACAATCTTCAACAAAATCACATTCTGGACAGCATGAAATCGATTTCCCTCCTGGGTAAATCGATTTCCCTAGTGTATTTTGCGCCAAATTCTCTTCTGGAACAGAGTGAAATCGATTTCACTCCTGGGGAAATCGATTTCCTTAAGGCGAAATTCAAAAAAATATAAGGAAGGAAGCTTGACATCATTTTGGCACCTTTTTATTTGATCATTGTACCAATTTTCCACCTCATCAAAATAATTCTCTTCATTAAACCCACTTAAACCCCATTTTACCACGTTTTACCATTTAATTGCCACTTTAATCACCAATTAAACACAAGCTAATTATCAAATGCAAAAAGACCAAACTACCACTACTCTTGCTCTCATCCTATAAATAGAGCCCACTACTCTCTCATTTCTCAAGCTTGGAGAGCCAAAAAATTGCTTGCAAATTCATTTCTCACCCTTTCCAAAACCCTCACCCAAAGTTCATTTTCATAAGATTAGTGAGATTCACATTGAATCTTGCTAATTTTGAACTAAGCCTCCTACATTTCACTCTTTTCTTTGTTTGATCATCTCCAAATTTGAAGGATCTACACACCTTGTGCTTGCTCTTGAAGCTACTCCAAAATCTTTGTTCAAGAAGTGGTAATTTGCTAGATCCATGATGTAGATCTTTATTGCTTGTGTTCAATGCATCTTTGATGCTATATTGATGATATTTGCTGGTTTTGTGATGGAAATTTCGTGCTCAAGTTGATGTGTGATCATAAGGTGTTTGTATATTTGTTCAAATCAAGTTTCATGCCTTTAAATGCTGTTTTTGCTGAAATTTACACTGAGGAAATCGATTTCCTTAAGGCTGAAATCGATTTCCTGTTGAACGTAACTTGTTTTTTTTTGAAAACTGCACTATGGAAATCGATTTCCCCCTGCATGAAATCGATTTCCAGCAGGCAGAATGTGGTTTTTTGCCTTTTTTGTGCTTGTTTTGGCTTCCTTCTTCCTACACTTCATTAATATCATTGGATCTAGGGTGTTGATAGGTTTGAAATGACCTAATCCACCAAAATGGATGAATGATATTAATGATAGTGTGAGTTGATTATCTTTTGTGTTTTCATTCTTATTTTCATCTTATTTTTCTTTTGATCGATGAAAGTCTTAATATCTTGAGAATTCTATGGATTCTTGATGAAGACTAGATCAATTTGTTTTCATTCTTATTTTCATCTTATTTTCTTTTGATCGATGAAAGTCTTAATATCTTGAGAATTCTATGGATTCTTGATGAAGACTAGATCAATTTGTTTTCATTCTTATTTCCATCTTATTTTTCTTTTGATCGATGAAAGTCTTAATATCTTGAGAATTCTATGGATTCTTGATGAAGACTAGATCAATTTGCTTTCATTCTTATCTTTTTCCATCTTATTTTCTCTTGATCGATGAAAGTCTTGATATCTTGAGAATTCTATGGATTCTTGATAAAGGCTAGATCATTTCTTCTTCTCCTTCTTATTTCTTTTGATTGATAATCTTGATACATGGAGAGTTCTCCTACATTTGTCCCGACTCGATAAAAGATCAAATATGGAAGAGAATTGTATGCGGTTGATTTATGACTTATGGAAATTTATCGTGTAGTCGCTATGATTTTATCAAGCTTCTGATAAGTTTTCCATTGACCTTAAATCCGAGTACATCATTCACTCACCATCGATCTTCATTACTAACTTTGATAACATACTTGACAAGTTTCAAGATGGTTATCTTTAACATCTAACAACTAACTTTAATTTCCGCCATTTATTATACCGCTCTTTATATTTCTCGCTTTATCGCTTTATTTTATCATTTCATCATATTTACATTCCGCCATTTTCTCTTTGTCCATTTGGACGTTTATAATTCCGCTATTTCCTCTTTGTCCACTTGGACATATGTTTATGCTTCCGCTATTTTCCTTTTGTCCACTTGGACCATACTTTACTTTTATGCTAAAACACTAATAAACAACCAAAATCTAAAAAACACATAAGGCTCTCTTTGGACTATTGGTTACTATCCCTAGCATTTTGGAGATTCGGACTTATGGACCTAGTGCCTCTGGACTCTTATTCTGTTATTACTCTGCTGTTATTCTGTCTGTCTGGCATTGGATTGTTGTCTGTTTGTATGTGCAGGTATTTCCTTGAAAGCCCTTGATGGTTAATTCCAAGGCATTGCGATAAGGATTTTACCCGAAAACAGCCGTTACTCTGCCCGATTTTCGTCAGAATTTTAATGTGCTTAATGCAAAGTGGTGCTAAGACAATAAGTTCATCTGGATCCCCCAAGTGTTAATGTGTTGGTATTGATAATTCCAAAGGATGGGAAATCTACCTTGACTCTTAATGTCAAGTGTTGGCTTCTTATTTCGGTTAGACCGTTCTTTTCCTTAGCTTTTATTTTACGCAATAGGATAGCCTCTTCATCTCCTCCCATTCTTAAATTTTCAAAATCTTCTCTCTTTTTCAAAAACCTTCTTATGTTTGCAAACCTTTTCAAAACTTTTCCTTAAAAAATATCTTTTGCCCTTAGTGGCTTTTCTTCAAAAGTTTAGACACCGTTAATTGTCGAAACGAGTGGTTATACCCCACGATGTTGAAATTGATTGATATAATGAGATCTTTTCCGCGTGAGAGAGCTAGTGGCATACTCGTCGATTTTATCTGAGTTGGAGCCCTTCTTTCATTTGCGATGCAAAGAACTCGTTTGTTCTCATGCTCAAGATCAATGGCTGAGTATTTCTCTCCGACGACGATAAAGTGTTTATTCGTTTTTAAAAATGTTTTCCCAAAAAAGCGGAACTACATTAGCTCTGACTTCTCCATTGCACCGAGGAGGTATGTAGGCCCAAAGCTTAACGCTTTGCCGAACTTATTTTAAAAATAAAACAAACCCCTTTTTAGCACACACACACAGATTTTCAAAAAGGTTCCTGTGGAGTACCACAGATATGAGGGGTGCTTTAAACCTTCCCCTCATATAATCAACACCCGTACCTGAGATCTCTTTCTTGTTTTAAAAACAAAACTTTGGGTTTTACGTTCTTTTCCCTTTTCCTTTGAAAAAATAAAGCGCGGTGGCGATTTCAAACGGAATATTGATTCGAGTCAATCCCATGGCTTTGATATCAGATTTTCCCCGCTACACAGAGTCTCCATCAGATGTTTTGGAAACTCCGTCCTTTTTGGAGGTTGCGTAAGATTCAGCAGTTGACTTACCATTAGTTATCTCGATTGATCCAGAAGGAACAATTGGGATGTCCTCAGTCAGAACATGGGCAACCTTTTTTAGAGTTAAGAAAAACTTCATCTTAGATTGCCAACGTTTGAAATTAGATCCCTCAAACTTGAATGGTTTGTCATTCACAGAAGCGGCCGCAGTATTACCGATAGTTTCCTCAGTCGACATGGCAGTTACAGAAATAGTCTTAAAATTGTTGTTTCTCGGTTTTAGAAAATAAATGCCACAAAGGAAATTATCGGCTGAGTCGCGGATCGGTACGCTTTCTTTAAGATGTTTCGCGGTACTGCCAGATTTATGCAAAGCAGCACTTAAATACCCACGACGCCTCCAGGATAAAACAGATCGTTTCAATACGATTCACACTTGCACGTGTGATGAATTGTTCTAAATGATACACCTTCTGATGGTTAAAAACCAGTCTTAGTGTCTGGAATAAATCCAGTCGTAAAAGAAAAGAAAATTTTTAAGATGAAGCAGAGTAAGAGAGAGAGAGGAGAGAATTCGGAATTGAATTCTGGAGTGTAGAACAAATGAATGAGGGAAAAGTATTTATAGGCAAAAGGATCCAACCGAGTGGACCAAATCGTGGGGAAAATATAGTGGGAGAGTTGAACCGGCCCAGTCAAGGTAGCCGTTATTTACTTGGTCAGCAAGCTTGGAGGACAAGTAAACCTAGTCAAAATCTAGGTTAAGACTTGGTCTTAGGACACGTCACAAATTCGTATTAATTAATATTAAATATTAATTAATTCCCTATTTAATAGTATTTAGTTTTTACCGAATTAATTAGTTATCCAATGATAATTAATTTCCATTAATTCGGGTTCCAAAAAATTAAATCATGTAGACCGAACCGAACCGAGCCGAATCGAGCCGAGCCGGCCGGACGGACGGGCGGCGGCGGCGCGCGCGCGTGTGTGTGTCTTCTTAGCACATTGGTGTTCATTTATTGCCCATTTAATGTCCAAGTTGGAATATATATACACTACTAATATTTGTGTTCCCTCCAATGTGGGACTTATAAATGAATCTTTTTCAAATTCATCTCCATATTAGCTCTTACTTGTGTTCATTTATTGCCCATTTAATGTAAATAAATCTTTCCAACTCTTCCTCCAAGTTATCGTCATTCCAAGTATTCCAACAATCCCCTACTTGAAATTAAAAGGTGATTTTAGAAGTACGTTAAATGTTTCTAAGATTGTGCATAAGCAAAGGTGTCTACGACTTGAACCTTTGCGTAGCAAGTAAGATTCCGATTCAACAAGAGTGACATTATTGTCTTAAACTCTATCTCAGACATCAGACCCGCACACAACCTTTTCTTAAGGTGTATTATTAATAGCCCGTGCTTTTAATGGCCCTGCACGTGTATCCCGGTTTAGTGAAGGCTCTAGGAATTCTGCCTCGAAATTCCATTGAAACCGGACTCAGTTCCACAATCACATAGGTGAGTCTATCAAGAGTACTCCTGTAACCTAGGTACTCCCTCATATAGAGTATAGATCTCATTAAGAGTTTCTATTATCTCATCCTCTTATCACTTCAGGATTCATGCTTCTTTTAGTTAGTTTAGCTTGATCGTCTCATATCACTCACAACTTGTTATTACCCATTGAACCTATTTCTTGGGATCTCCAGTCATTTAGGTCGGGTTACCATCATGAGCGAATCACATTCCTATAGGCATCAGTCCCATCTTATATGATGTATTATAGACTTTCTCTCTAGCTAATCCTTTCGTCAAAGGATCTGCTAAATTTTCATCAGTGCGTACACGATCCACTCTCACAGATCCTTTAGAGATACAGTCTCTAATAGTGTTGTGCTTTCTTCTAATTTGACGTCTTTTACCATTATAATAACGGTTCTCTATTTTTGCAATAGCCGCGGTACTATCGTAGTGGATCAACACAGCTGGCATAGGTTTTTCCCACAAAGGAATCTCAGCTAGCAAGCATCTTAACCAACTTGCTTCTTCACTAGCATTTACTAATGCTATCATTTCAGACTCCATCGTGGACTGAGCCAGGATAGTCTGTTTCTTTGATTTCCAAGATACAGCTCCTCCGGCTATGTTGAATACATAGCCACTAGTAGCTTTGGAATCATCTGATAAGATATTCCAATCTGCATCACTGTATCCTTCAAGTACTGCAAGAAATCTCTGATAATGTAGACCGAGTTTCATTGTCTTTTTAAGGTACCGCATGACTCACTCAATAGCTCGCCAATGCTCATTACTCGGTCTACTTGTAAACCTACACAACAATCCTACGACATATGCAATGTCCGGTCTAGTACAATCAGTGGCATACCTAAGACTGCCAATGATGCTTGCATATTCTGCCTATCTGACACTTTCACCAGTATTCTTAAACAGTTTCATACTTGGCTCATATGGTGTACTTGATGGTTTACATTCAAAATATTTATATTTCTTTAAGATCTTTTCCACGTAGTGTGATTGATCCAAAGAAATTCCTCGTTCGGATTTTATGATCTTGATGCCAAGAATCACACTCGCTTCTCCGAGGTCTTTCATATCAAAATTGTTTCACAACAATGATTTCATAGCATTAACGACGTGAATGTTTGATCCAAATATGAGTAGGTCGTCTACGTATAGACATATGATAGTGCAAATGCGATTCTCAGATTTGTAATAAACTCATTTGTCACTTTCATTCACTTTGTACCCATTCGATATCATTAAGTTATCAAATTTTTCATGCCATTGCTTAGGAGCTTGTTTTAATCCATACAAGGATTTATCTAACTTACAGACCTTGTTTTCTTGTCCATGGATCACAAAACCTTCAGGTTGTTCCATATTGATTTCTTCTTCAAAGTCACCGTTTAGAAAAGCTGTTTTTACATCCATTTGGTGTACTATCAAATTATAAATAGCAGTGATCGCGACAACGGGGTATGTCTGCGATTATGACTGCAAGTGCACAGTCTATCGCGTAGTTTTAAAAGATATCGAACCCACAGGGACTAAAAATTGACCTAGTGTAGTTAATCGTTACTACGTAAACCTAAGGCTAATATTTGATTTATTATTATCAGACGGGGAATTAAAAGGAATATAATTTGATTAAATAGGCGGGAATATAATCGGTATGTAACGGTCGGACATCGGGGATCTAGTAAACTATCGACGTGAATTCGTAATTTAAAATATTCTTTCTGTAGAAATCACTTGTTTAAAAACTTTCCTCTCACACTCTCGTGTTTGTTGATTATGATCTCATTATTAAACCTAAGTGAGCCCTCTCGCTGTATCAAATAAAGTTTAAAGATGATTTTTGAAAACCGATGAAGTCTAATTAACCTTAAAGTGCTCTCGTTGTATTTAAAGTTAATGTTTAATTTCTACTGTCCAGTTAAAATCTCAAACTCTCATTTTTATTGGTCCTAACTTCTATTGTTTTTAACTCTCGTAACAAAACAGTTAAAATAAGCATTAGAAATTAATACCAGATAAATAAATTTAATTAATAAAATACGTCGACAGAGTTACTCGATTCTCTCGGTTATGTGACCTTACATACCGATAAAAATAATTTAGTCGGACATTGTTTTAATAGATAAAACGGAACAGATATAGCAGGTAAAAAATAATCCGGACATAATTCTAATAACTAACATAAACAGAGAATAATAATTAAAGCTAATAAATGAACCTGAATTAAAATGCTAGACTGTAATGAATAATCTTGAAGTATCAATCCTTGAATCCGGAACAAAATCAATTGCAGAAAATAAACTGAATCTAAAACTAAAATCTGGAGCTTGAAAGAAATTGAAACACAATAGTGTTCCGGGGTGGAAAACTATTGCAAAGTATTGGTTCGGGAAGAAAGTAAAATTGCAGAAGAAATAAAATACGGCACTAGGGTTCTCCAAGCTCCCTTTCTGGTTCAGGTCTTGTTGTATTTATAGAGCAACACTAGGTTTTGAATTGATCTTGGAAATGTCTCGTAACAACATGCTCAAGGCGTAGAAATTGGAGGAGAGAAAATAGCGTTTTGAAAACAGAGTCTCTTCTGGGCCTGGGTGTGTGACTAACGTCACACACCTGTATTTAGGGGGTGCCGAACAGCAGAGAGGGCCTTGCGCCGACCGCCAGGGGCTTCAAATTGCCCCACGTCACGTGCTGGACTTCCGGTGCGTGTTGGGCTTGCGTGTGTTCTGGGCCTTTGCTTCTTGTTATTTGCACCTCCTTACTTAGATGTCTTTTTAAGCGATTTCTCTTCATTTTAGCTCTTTTTTCCGATTATTTCTTTTACGAGCTCCGATTAAATAAATTCCTAAAAACAAATAGAAATACCGGCATAATACAAAATAAAATAATAAAATCAAAATAAAATAGAATAATAATGCATGTAAATTAAGCTTAATATACGATACGTTTTCGTGTTATCAAACTCCCCTACACTTGAACTTTGCTTGCCCTCAAGCAAACAATCAAGAAAAAGATTTTACACATGCATGACAATCATCTCGATTCGTACACGTCGCGGCGATACTTTGTTAGAGATACGAAAGCTTAATGTAAACACTAAAGATATAGTAGCGACACTAGACAACTCCAGCTTATGCAGACCAATCCAAATCATGCTATTACAGCTCATCTGGACCCTTTCGCTAGATTTTGCTTGTTTTCATTCGAGCTTAATCACATTAAGCCCTTTATCTTCACACGCACATAGTAGAGTAACCGGTTAGTGACTCTGATCCCTATTAGCACGGGGCTCTGGCACATTTTTGTGGTACCCACTTCTTTAACCGATTGTAAGCTGCGGGGGATCGAACCGTAATTCGCCCTACCAAGTTCAATACCAGATACTTTTGACCCACTGACAATAGGTTTCTTTATTGTTCGCGCGATATACATCCTTTAGGTTAAATGACCGGGTGAGGGTCACCGAGCTTAGTCAGTGCAATCTTTTAAATTCTTTACTGAAAATTTTCCAGGACCATTCACTTATATTCATCGGCTCTCTACGTAGTTTGTGTTTAAGACGGTGCCGATTGCTGAATAAACTACTCGAAGCTACTTTAAAGCTAGAGGTTAAAGACTTTGAAATAATAGGTACTTAAATTGAGTCTTGCATAAATCGGAGTTCTAGAGTGTCAAGACTGTAGCAATTTTGTTTACTAGTGCTTCGGTTCTAACATATCTTAAATTGTTGTATTCTTGTACTTTTCGAGTGTGTCAGGCTATGTGTATAATAAAAAAGGTTTATGGTTCAAGTAGGCGGAGAATTCGACAAACGGAAAGATACTCGCATATATTAAACTTAGAGTACATGGGTTGGAATGACAAGAAATTAAAATTTTTTTAGGGGAATAACAAAAAATACTGGAAATTAAATACTAGGAATTTAAAATCTACCGAAAAATAAAATGAAAAGCAGCAAGCTTCCTCCCCCACACTTAAACGTTGTGTTGTCCTCAATGCGACTTTGTGTGGTAGAAACGCTGAAAACTCACTACTTGTTTCCTCTTCCTCGTGCTCTCCCTCGGGTTCGTGCTCTTCCTCCTCTTCGACCTTCATCGTCGTCTCTAGGCGGAACTATCCCAGCATGGTACACATACTCATGTAAACCTTCAACACGATATGTCAAGCAATGCATTTCTTCCGTGAGGTCTACAATGCTTCGATCATTCCAGTACGCATAGTCGTGTTGATCTCTTTGCATTTGACGCATCAGCGTCATCATTTCGTTCTGACGCGCCTCAATCCTTTGATGACACTGAGTTTCTTCCTCGTGGTTGCGTATCATCTCTCTATACACATCATCCAGTGTGACTGGTTGATTCCTTCTTCGGGGTTGATGTCCAGATGGTCCAGCAACATTTTCAGGATTGGGTTAGGGGTTCTCATCAGGCTGGGGCTCTCCTTGATCCAATTCTTGTTCAACCTCATCCACATCATCCGTGTTATTTTGATAATCCTGTATGTTTCCACCAGGAGCAGGTGCGTCGAGATCATAGATCCAGTTGTCTCTACGGTCTATCCTTGTGATCTCGATGTTTGGCAGTATAATACTATGAATTTCCCTGTTTCGAACCATGAGGTTGTACCTTCCGTCTGGTCTTGATTTGATAAGGCGACCAGCTCTGCAGTTATTGATATCCATAAAAACGGGCGGTAGAGAAGGTAGATTTTCGAGCCTATCATTCATGTCGAGGGCTCGAGCTATACCACTGACAAGCCATCCTACACAGAATGGTGCATTTCCTTCTCTTGATACGAGAGATTGAATATGAGACATAAGGAAGGTGCTGGCATTGATCCGATGATTGGTAAAAGCACAATAAAAGAAGTATAACTCCTTACCATTGACTTTGTTGTTGTTGGTTCTTCCAAAAATAGTATTAGCTAAAATGCGGTGGAAGTAACGCATAACCGGGTTATGAATTTGCGAAGAGAAGCGCATGTCGGGAGCGACATTTTCATTACCGGATATCCGACGCCAAATATCATTTGAGGTTCTTGGCCAGTCAAGCTCGGGAGGAATTCTATAGTTGACTCCCTCAACACGTGTGAACTGAAAGATCGTGCTTAAGTAGTCTTGATTCAAGGTGTACTCTCGGTTGAATAATCGGAAAGTAGCAGTTCCGATAAGGTTGTGGGAAGCGTCGGTAGGTGTGTTGTAAATGTAAGAGCTTAGGAACTCCAAAGTTAACGCCTCGTATGTGGGGAATTCTAGTGTGCTCACGAATGATAAACCCGTTTTATTGAGTAATATTCACACACCGGTTTTGAACAGCCCCAAACTTCGCAAGCTTTCGATATGGGCGAATCTTGATGCTACCACCCCTCTTTGAGCGAAACTTCGGTATCGGTTTCGTTGAATTTCTCCTGCTTCTCCGTTTCGGAAAATGACACCAGGAAAATCTTCTTCGTTTTGGTTGTTGAGGTTAGGCATGATAATTTTTCTGCTGGAAATGTGAAAGAAAATTTTGGAGAAATAGCAGAAAAATGCTTGTGGTTCTGTTTGTAGCAGTGGGATGATATAGTGGTGTGAAGGTTGAAAATATATTGAGTGAGTATTGAATGGAAATTAAGGTGAGGTTTGAATTGAAGATGAAAATGAAAATGGGAATTGATTTTGCACTGATAAGTTCGAAATAGCAGAAAAATTGGTTGCTTCTGGTCTTGGAACGAAACAAATGCATTCTGCAATTAAAGTAGATGACGAACGGCAGAAGGGGGGTTGGGACGGTTGGCGTAGGGCCTCTTCTGACGGTCGGTAGGCATGCATGTACATGCATGTGCGTCTGGTTGCGTGTGTGCAACGTGTCTTCAGTGTTGCAGAGATTCCATTAATTGCTTTTTTGAACAAGATGCATGTTATCTTATTGGACCAACATAAATGACTTTGACTGGTAGTCAAAGTATTTAAATTGGGTGTGTATATAATTTTAGCAGAGTAGATAATAGCCCATATCAGTATGCAATTTTTCATAACAGTATCAGAGTAAAGCATAAGTAGCAGACTGATATTTTGCTGTGTTCCATATAACAGCAATATTTATTTACTAACTATAGCAGTGAATGAACACAAACACTAACACAAAGAAGGAACAAAACTTGTGATGCGCACACACAGACTTAGCATATAAAATAGAGCAGAAAAATAAAAAACAGAATGAAGAAAATACTGAATTTTATTAGAATAAAAAACTGAAGATTGAAATTTTTGTGTTGAAAATAGAAATACTAACTAATTAAAATACCGAAATTGAAAAACTGAAAATTAAAACTACTTAAAGCAGTAAATCCTAACTAAGCATTCCCTTCCCCCCACACTTAAACTAGACGGTGTCCTCATTGTCTAAATGTAAGAGTTAGAAATAAAAATTAGCGGTTTTCAATTAGCCACTTTTCGGAGGCGGGATGGACTGAAAGTGTTGATGAAAACTGTCGAGATTTGTCGTGACCAAATCCATAAATCCGTGGAAATCTCCTTGGAGTCTCCCTAAATCGGTATGAAGTACAGCAACGTCGTTCCGAAGGGTCTCTATAGCAGCAGCGTGGTCGACCATAGGCACATCCTTATCAGGTGTAGTATCAATGTCATAGTAGCCAGTCGGTGTCCTTGGATCACTTTCTTCTTCCTCAAAGTCATTCTCACCTTGTCCTTCCAAGTCATAAATCCAATTCTCTTTCTTGTGAACACTTGTGAACCTAATGCAAGGCAAAGAAAAATGATTAACCGGCTCATAGTTCACGAGAAGCTGATAAGGTGGAGACTCGTAGTTGCTAATCAGGCTCTTGTTGAAGCAAAACTCCATGTCCATGGATTTGAATCCTCCATAAGGGATCAATCTAGCAAGCGGACCTCTCAAAGATAAAGCACGGGCGATCTTAGTAACAAGACCACCTACAAGGATAGGACCGATGGTATCTTGGGCTAGAGTGGCCATCCTAGCAAGCATAAATGAAACTCCCATAACCGGTCTGGCTTGGAAAACACACATCATAATGCCTAGCTCATCCTTAGTCACCGAAGTATCGCACAAAGGTTTTCCAAAAAGTGTGAAAGCTAGAATCATCTGGAAATACCTAATGGCGGGATTGTGGATTTCTGAAGAGAGTCGTAGATCATTCTGGTTTCTACCAGATATGGTACTCCAAAAGTAGTCAACGATGTTATCAGGGAAGTACTCATCATCGACTTCCATTAAGGCATCCATGCCTGTGGGATATCCTAGTAACTCGGCCAACTGACGGGTGGTGAAGCGGTAGGTTAATCCATGCAGCCTGAATGAAACTCTTCCTCGATTGAAACCTAATCCAAGTCTAGGCTCATATCGGAGGGAACTCAGAAACTCTAAGGTCAGGTTGCGGAAAGTGGGTGTACGAGTGGTAAGGAGATCCTCCCATCCAATCTGATGAAGCATAAAATGCACACTTTCCCGGATACCTAGAACTGTCAGAGTTACATCATGCGAGAAAGCGGTGAGACCCATCTCACGCTGTGCCAGAATCTCATATCGTCTCTGTTGATCCTCACTCCCAAAAGTAACTACCATGTCATCAGTGAAATCCATCTCTAAAGTCAGAAAAGTGGTTAGTACCCTGGAAGTTTTTAAAATCAGAAAGAAAAGTTTTAAGTTAGTATGATTTAAAACAAAGAGTTAGTATTTTGAGAATAGAGTGCAGAAAGAAAAGAAGATAAGTTTTAATAAAACATTTAAAATTAAAATAATTTAAAAGAAAATCAAAGTTAAAAGGTGAGTTGTCTCCCACGAAAGCGCTTTATTTAACGTCGCAAGCTCGACGATCCGATGGTTAGTTCTACGACTCGACGATTAACTCTACGAGCTTAAGACTATCAGTGTAGTCTTTGTTTTCAACAATATGGTAATGTTTCAATCGCTGCTCATTTACAACGAAGCTATCGCTCAATTTTCCTTTAATTTCGACAGCGCCACTCGGATATACTTTGGTAACTTTGAATGGACCAGACCACCTTGAACGAAGTTTTCCTGGAAAGAGCTTAAGTTGAGAATTAAACAGTAGCACCACATCTCCTTCATTGAATTCCTTCCTTGAGATGCGTTTATCGTGCCACTTCTTTGTTCTTTCTTTGTAAATCCTAGCATTCTCGTAAGCATCTAGTCTAATTTCTTCCAACTCGTTGATATCCAATAGCCTCCTTTCGCCTGCGGCGGTGTAACCTAAGTTTAAGATTTTTATTGCCCAGTAGGCTTTATGTTCTAGTTCTACTGGTAAATGACAAGATTTACTGTATACTAATTTGAAGGGCGTGGTTCCTATTAGTGTCTTGTAGGCGGTTCTATACGCCCACAGTGCTTCATGTAACTTAGTTGACCAATCCTTCCTAGATGTGGAAACAGTCCTTTCAAGTATTTGCTTGATTTGTATATTCGAGACTTCAACTTGTCCACTCGTTTGTGGGTGGTAAGGTGTTGCTACACGGTGTCAGACTCCATATTTCACTAAGAGTTTTTCGAAAATTCTAGATATGAAATGGGATCCTCCGTCGCTAATGACTAACCTTGGTACACCAAACCCCGGGAAGATTATATTCTTGAACAACTTAATCACTACTTGCGCATCGTTTGTGGGTGAGGCTACAGCTTCTATCCATTTAGATACGTAATCGACTGCGACAAGTATGTAGTTATTACCAAAGGACGATGGGAAAGGTCCCATAAAATCGATCCCCCACACATCAAAGATTTCTACTTCTGAAATGCCCTTTTGTGGCATTTCATCTCGCCTAGATATGTTTCTAGTGTGCTGACATCGGTCGCGGTTTCTAAAAGCGATGTGGACATCCTTCCACAGGTTGGGCCAAAAGAGACCGACTTGCAGAATCTTAGCGCATGTCTTTGATGTGCTTGCATGCCCACCATAGGGGGCATCATGGCAGTGATGTATTATGCTTTCTATTTCTTCTTCCGGGACACATCTGCGGAATATCCCATCAGCGCCTCTCTTGAATAGTAAGGGTTCATCCCAATAGTACTATTTAAGTTCATGGAAGAACTTCTTCTTTTGTTGGTAAGTCATGTCAAGCGGAAGCACTCTCGCCGCTAGGTAGTTGACGAAATCAGCATACCATGGCAATGTGGTTCCGGTGCTTAGTGTCTTAACGATTTACGCTTTAGGTTGTTTCAATGTGTCGCTTTCGGATTCTAAATGTGCTATTAAGCGTTCATAAGGGAAATCATCGTTGATTGGTGTTTCTTCTGTCTTAATACCTTCCATCCTAGATAAATGGTCGGCTACAACGTTTTCGGTTCCCTTTTTATCTTTGATTTCCAAATCAAAGTCTTGTAGTAGTAGGATCCACCTTAATAGTCTAGGTTTTGCATCTTGTTTAGCTAGTAGATACCTAATGGCTGCATGGTCAGTGTAAACTATTATCTTTGCTCCTATCAGATAGGAACGAAACTTATCTAACGCGAAGACCACGACCAAGAGTTCCTTTTCGGTTGTGGCGTAATTCATTTGCGCAGGATCTAAGGTTCTACTTGCTTAGTATATTACGTGGAGTTTCTTATCTTTCCTTTGGCCTAAGACTGCTCCTACAGCATAGTCGCTTGCATCACACATAATTTCGAACGGTAAATTCCAGTCAGGTGGTTGCATTATGGGTGCGGATATAAGGGCTGTCTTTAGTACTTCAAAGGCTTCTAAACATTCATCGTTAAAATTAAACTCAACGTCTTTTATTAGGAGGCTAGTCAGAGGTTTAGAGATCTTAGAAAAGTCCTTTATGAATCTTCGATAGAAACCTGCGTGTCCTAAGAAGCTCCGTATCTCTATAACTGTTTTTGGGGGTTGGAGATTTTCTATTACTTTGATCTTTTCTTTATCGACTTCAATTCCTCTTTCGGAGACTACGTGTCCAAGTACAATCCCTTGTTTAACCATAAAGTGACACTTTTCCCAGTTTAGGACGAGGTTAACTTGTACGCATCTGTCCAATACTTTTTCTAGATTTGAGAGACATCCTTCGAAATCTTCCCCACACACAGAGAAGTCGTCCATAAAGACTTCCATGATGTTGTCTATGTAATCAGCGAAAATCGACATCATGCATCTCTGAAATGTCGTAGGGGCGTTGCATAATCCGAAAGGCATTCGTCTATAAGCGAATGTTCCATAAGGGCACGTGAATGTTGTTTTCTCTTGGTCATCAGGGTGAATCGGGATTTGAAAGAATCCTGAGTAACCATCTAGGTAGCAGTAATAGGAATGCTTTGCTAAGCGTTCGAGCATTTGGTCAATAAAGGGAAGAGGGAAATGGTCTTTCCTTGTGGCTTTGTTTAATTTATGATAGTCAATACACATCTTTGCTCCAGTCACCTTTCTTTCGGCTATAGATTCGCCTAACTTATTTACGGTAACAGTTATGCCTCCCTTCTTTGGTACACAATGGACCGGACTTACCCACTGACTATCAGATATTGGATATATAATTCCAGCATTCAGAAGTTTGGTAACTTCATCTTTAACTACTGTGCTCAGGATAGGGTTAATCCTTCTTTGGTGCTTCCTAGAGGTTTTGTAATCTTCTTCCAACATGATGCGATGCATACATATGGAAGGGCTTATTCCTTTCAGATCAGCAATGTTATATCCTAACGCAGATGGATACTTTCTCAATACTTGTAATAGCTTCTCGGTCTCTGTGGCTCCTAGCTCTGCGTTGATTATTACTGGTCTTTTGAGCTCATCGTCTAGGTATTCATACCTAAGAGTCTTGGGTAATGGTTTAAGGTCCAAGGCTGGTTTCTTTGGGCAAGGCATAGGGTTGGGTGTTAAAGCTAAGCATTCGCTTAAACTATCGTCTCGATATTCCAGACGCCAATTGTCATCTTCGAAAATCAGGGGCATCGGAATCTTTATAACTTCAGAGTAAGATTCTTCCGATAATCCTATCTCTCTTACACATTCATCAATAACATCCACCAGATAACATGTATCTTCTATAGCTGGGGCTTGAAGGAATTGCGTTAGAATAAACTCGACCTTCTTCCCACCTACTTCGAATGTCAACTTGCCTTTCTTTACGTCTATAATGGCTCCAGCGGTAGCTAGGAAAGGTCTTCCTAAGATTATAGGAGTATTGATGTCTTCCTTTATGTCCATAATTATGAAACCCGTAGGGATGTAGAACTATCCAATGCGGACGGGTACATTTTCAAGAACACCTACAGGATACTTGACATATCGGTCTGTAAGTTGTACTGACATCTTGGTTGGTCTTAGATCTCCCATGTTTAGTTTCTTGCAAATGGACAAAGGCATTAGGCTAATACTAGCTCCTAAGTCACACAAGGCTTTGTCTATGACAAATTTTCCTATATTGCAAGGTATGGAGAAACTTCCTGGGTCCTTCAGCTTAGGTGACATTTTATTTTGGATGATTGCACTACATTCGGCAGTGAGTGTTACGGTCTCATTATCCTCTAATTTCTTCTTATTCGATAGGATTTCTTTTAGGAACTTAGCATATGAGGGCATTTGGGTAATGGCTTCTGTAAACGGAATTGTGATGTTCAACTGTTTAAGAAGTTAGACAAATTTCTTAAACTGCCCTATGTTTTTAGATTTCTCGAGTCTTTGAGGGTACGGGATAGGTGGTTTATAAGGTGGTGGAGGTATGTATGGCGCTTCTTTTTCCTCCGTCTTGCCTTCCTTGTCCTCTTTCTCTTTCGGATCACTTGGTTTATCCTTGGGTCTACTTTCCTCCTCAGTTGTCTTCCTAGGGCTTTGGAACATAGCAGGGTTTTTAAGCCTAGGGTCAGTCGGTTCTTCCATCTCTCTACCACTTCGCATAATAATAGCATGAGCATGTCCTTTTGGGTTTGGTTGTGGCTGTCCTGGAAATGTCCTAGCAGGTGCGGCAGTAGGTGCTTGTTGTTGTGCTACTTGAGAGATTTGTGTCTCAAGCATCTTGTTGTGAGTGGCCAACGCGTCTACTTTAGTTGCTAACTGTTTGATTTGCTCATTAGTGTGCACGTTCTGGTTTATGAAATCCTTATTAGTCTGAGTTTGAGTAGCTATGAAATTTTCCATCATCAATTCTAAGTTAGACTTCCTAGGGACGTTAGGAGCGGCGAATGGTGCCTTTTGATATCCAGGTGGTACACTGGGTGCTTGACCAGGTGCGTACAAAGCATTATTGTTCTTGTACGAGAAATTAGGGTGGTTCTTCCATCCTGGGTTATACGTGTTTGAGTAGGGGTTTCCTTGAGCATAGTTTACTGTTTAGGGGAAACTCCTGCCAAAAGATGGCACTCGGGGGCAGCATGTCCAGACATCCCGCATATTTCCAATTTGGGGAAACAGCAACCACGGCGGCTACAGGTGATATAGTGAGGTTTTCAATCTTCTGAGTTAGGGCATCGACTTTGGCGTTAACGCGGTCGAGGCTACTTATCTCGTACATCCCACTCTTCGTTGAAGATTTTTCTCCAGAAATTTTCTCTGATTGAGCTCTCTCGCTTCCCCATTGATAATGATTCTGAGCCATACTCTCGATAAGTGCATAGGCATCAGCATATGCTTTGTCCATCAGTGCGCCACCTGCGGCAGCGTCAATTGTAAGTCTCATATTGTAGAGGAGACCAATGTAGAAGGTATGGATAATTAACCATTCTTCTAATCCGTGATGTGGACAGAGTCTAAGAATGTCCTTGTATCTCTCCCACGCTTCGAATAAAGACTCGTTTTCTTTTTGTCTAAACCCATTGATCTGGGCTCTTAGCATGGCGGTCTTACTAGGTGGAAAATAACGTGCCAGGAAGACTTTCTTAAGTTCATTCCAGGTCGTGACAGAATTGGCGAGTAAAGACTGGAGCCAAGCTCTAGCTCTATCCCTCAGTGAAAAAGGAAAAAGGCGCAGTCGGATAGCTTCCGCACTGACATTATTCGCCTTTACAGTGTCTGCGTATTGCAAGAACACTGACAAATGAAGATTAGGGTCTTCCGTCGCATTTCCAGAAAATTGATTTTGTTGTATAGCTGACAACAACGTTGGTTTTAGCTCGAAATTATTCGCCTCAATAGCAGGAGCAGCAATGCTATTGCGAGGTTCAGCTTGCGAAGGAATAACGTAAGATTTGAGATGACGCGACTGTTCTCCCATGGTTGATTCTTCAACTGGTTCAGAAGTAGGAGTAGGAACAACATTGCGAGTACGTCGTAATCGACGTGATACAGTGATAGAACGCTCCGGTTCGGGAATTGGCAGCACTAAGTCTTCACTTCGAGAGCGAGTACTTGGCATGCACAAAGGGAATTAGAATAATTGAGTTGCCTTAGTCTCTACAACGTAATAGTTAATTACGATTATCGACTAAATTAGTCCCCGGCAACGGCGCCAAAAACTTGATCGCGAAAACGGGGTATGTCTGTGATTATGACTGCAAGTGCACAGTCTATCGCGTAGTTTTAAAAGATATCAAACCCACAAGGACTAAGAATCGACCTAGTGTAGCTAATCGTTACTACGTAAACCTAAGGCTAATATTTGATTTATTATGATCAGACGGGGAATTAAAAGGAATATAATTTGATTAAATAGGCGGGAATATAATCGGTATGTAACGGTCGGACGTCGGGGATCTAGTAAACTATCGACGTGAATTTGTAATTTAAAATATTCTTTCTGTAGAAATCACTTGTTTAAAAACCTTCTTCTCACACTCTCGTGTTTGTTGATTATGATCTCATTATTAAACCTAAGTGAGCGCTCTCGCTGTATCAAATAAAGTTTAAAGATGATTTTTGAAAACCGATGAAGTCTAATGTTTAAAGATAATTTCTACTGTCCAGTTAAAATCTCAAACTCTCGTTTTTATTGATCCTAACTTCTATTGTTTTTAACTCTCGTTACAAAACAGTTAAAATAAGCATTAGAAATTAATACCAGATAAATAAATTTAATTAATAAAATACGTCGACAGAGTTACTCGATTCCCTCGGTTATGCGACCTTACATACCGATAAAAATAATTTAGCCGGACATTGTTTTAATAGATAAAACGGAACAGATATAGCAGGTAAAAAATAATCTGGACATAATTCTAATAACTAACATAAACAGAGAATAATAATTAAAGCTAATAAATAAACCTGAATTAAAATGCTAGACCGTAATGAATAATCTTGAAGTATCAATTGCAGAAAATAAACTGAATCTAAAACTAAAATCTAGAGCTTGAAAGAAATTGAAACGCAATAGTGTTCCGGGGTGGAAAACTATTGCAAAGTATTGGTTTGGGAAGAAAGTAAAATTGTAGAAGAAATAAAATACGGCACTAGGGTTCTCCAAGCTCCCTTTCTGGTTCAGGTCTTGTTGTATTTATAGAGCAGCACTAGGTTTTGAATTGATCTTGGAAATGTCTCGTAACAGCATGCTCACGGCGTAGAAATTAGAGGAGAGAAATAGCATTTTTGAAAACAGAATCTCTTCTGGGCCTGGGTGTGTGACTAACGTCACACACCTGTATTTAGGGGGGTGCTGAACGGCAGAGAGGGCCTTGCGCCGATCGGCAGGGGCTTCAAAGTGCCCCACGTCACGTGCTGGACTTCCGGTGCGTGTAGGGCTTGCGTGTGTTATGGGCCTTTGCTTCTTGTTATTTGCACCTCCTTACTTAAATGTCTTTTTAAGCAATTTCTCTTCATTTTAGCTCCTTTTTCCGATTATTTCTTTTGCTAGCTCCGATTAAATAAATTCCTGAAAACAAATAGAAATACCGGCATAATACAAAATAAAATAATAAAATCAAAATAAAATAGAATAATAATGCATGTAAATTAAGCTAAAGATACGATACGTTTTCGTGTTATCAAGCAGCGATTGATATAAGTACCCTAATGGATGTAATTCTAGTGACTGGAGAGTAGGTATCAAAGAAATCTACATTTTCTCTTTGTCTAAAACCCTTGGCTACAAGACGAGCCTTGTATTTATCAATAGTTCTATCAGGTTTTAGTTTCTTTTTCAAAACCCATTTACAACCAATTGGTTTTCATCCAGGAGACAAGTCTACTAAGTGCCAGGTCTTGTTAGACTCAAGAGAATCTATCTCATCATTAATAGCTTCTTGCCATAAGTTTGCATCTAGCGATGACAAAGCTTCTTGAAGATTTATTGGATCTTCTTCTACATTATAAGCCGCATAGTCAGGCCCATAATCTTTAGAGACTCTTACTCGTTTACTTCGTCGAAGTTCTGTTTCTACGTTGTCGTTGCTTTCTGTGCTTCTTATCACAGGAATGTGACTCGATTGAGTGCCCCCACTCTTTCTTGATTTGAAGGGAAATTTGTCTTCATAGAAATCAACATCATTTGATTCTATGATCACTTTTGCATTTAGGTAATAAAACCTATATGCCTTACTGTTTGCTGCATACCCAATGAATACACATTCGTATGCTCTACTAGCGAGTTTAACTCGTTTTGGATCCAGAATTCTGACATAGGCCAGACAGCCCCAAGTTCTCAAATAAGACAAGTTTGGTTGTCTTTTCTTTAATATCTCATAAGGTGAGATCTTTATTTTTGACTTGGGTATTCTATTCAGGACATAGCAAACAGTCAATAAAATTTCCCCCCACCAGTGAGGTGCAGCACCAGAATTCATCATAATTGCAACAACAAGTTCAGTAAAAGTTCTATTCTTTCTTTCTGCTTTACCATTCATTTCAGGAGAGTATGGAGCAGTCATTTCATGTACAATTCCATGTTTACTATAAAATTCATTGAATAACCCAGAATCGTATTCAGTTCCCCTATCACTACGAAGTCTCTTAATCTTCTTACTAAATTGATTCTCAATTTCAGTCACATACATCTTAAACATGTCAAGCACTTAACTTTTATTTTTCATTAAGTATACATAAGTATAATCAGAGCAGTCGTCAATAAAAGTGATAAAATAACGTTTACTATTTCTAGTTAAGGTTCCATCTAATTCACATATATCAGAATGTATAAGATCTAGGGGATTAGATTCTTTAATTATTGATTTATGCGAAGTCTTAGTTATTTTAGCTTGACTACAATATTCACATTTATTAGAATCATTCACATTTAATTTTGGAATTAAGGCTAAGTCGCTTGCATTAGAAATAACTCGCTTATTAACGTGACAAAGTCTAGCATGCCAAATATTAAAATCACACAAAGAGTAAACGGAAGGAGAAACTTTATTAAAATCAACATTCAACTTAAACATGCCATCAGTGGCGTACCCTTTCCCAACAAAAATACCATTCTTAGTGATGGTGTACAAATCTGCCCCTATAGTTTGACTAAACCCTACCTTATTTAAAAGAAAACCAGAAACAAGATTCTTCCTAATTTCAGGAACGTGCATGACGTCCTTCAAGATCAAAGTCTTTCCTGAGGTGAATTTCAGCTCAACATCTCCAATTCCAGCAACATTAGTGGTTTGAGCATCTCCCAACAACACTTTCTTATCTTCAGCAATAGTGTATGTCTTGAACATAGCACGATCATAGCAGACATTGCGAGAGGCACCAATGTCTATCCACCAGCCATCATTTCCACCAACCATGTTGATTTCAGTGATCATAGCAACAAATGGCTCATCAGTCATGTTAACTTGAGCATTTGATCCAGCAACAGGTTTAGGCCTGCTCTTACATTTCTTTGCCATATGACCCGGTTTTCCACAATTGTAGCAAGTGAAAACCGGAACGTCATTTCTCTGAGGTGGTGGTTGCTGCCTAGCAAATGGAGCAGATGAGGCCCTAGAGGGATTCCCATTCTTAATTCGGTTCACAACATTGCGGTTCTGATTCTTTAATGGTTTGCCAATAGGCTTCAGAACCGCACCGAATCTCTTTTTGTTGTTTGAAACAACTAAGACTTCATCTTTCTGATCTTGTCTCCGAGCTTCCTTTTCAATTCGGAGGCGAGTAATCAGACTCTCGATTGAAAATTCTTTTGTTTTGTGTCGAAGGACATTTTTAAATCTTTCCAACCGGGGGGCAGCTTGTCAATTATTACAGCAATTTGAAATTGTTCATTGAGGGGCATACCTTCAGTAATGATTCATGAGCAATTTTCTGAAGCTCGTAGCTTTGAGCTTCCATAGACTTTTTATCCACCATCTTGTAGTTCAAGTAGCAGCTCACTGCATATTTCTTTGCACCAACTTCTTCAGTGTCATACTTCCTTTGAAGAGCTTCCCAGACATGTTTAGCAGTCTTGTGATTACTGTAGTAATCATACAGGTCATCAGCAAGACTGTTAAGAATGTGATGTTTGCATAGGTAATCATTTTCTTGCCATAGGGCAATTTCTTTTCGGAGCTGTAAGTCATTTGTTGCGGCTTTTTCTTTTGCAGCAGAGTCTCCATCAGATGTTTTGGAAACTCCGTCCTTTTTGGAGGTTGCGTAAGATTCAGCAGTTGACTTACCATTAGTTATCTCGATTGATCCAGAAGGAACAATTGGGATGTCCTCAGTCAAAACATGGGCAACCTTTTTTAGAGTTAAGAAAAACTTCATCTTAGATTGCCAACGTTTGAAATTAGATCCCTCAAACTTGAATGGTTTTTCATTCACAGAAGCGGCCGCAGTATTACCGATAGTTTCCTCAGTCGACATGGCAGTTACAGAAATAGTCTTAAAATTGTTGTTTCTCGGTTTTAGAAAATAAATGCCACATTTCGCGGTACTGCCAGATTTATGCAAAGCAGCTCTTAAATACCCACGACGCCTCCAGGATAAAACAGCTCGTTTCAATACGATTCACACTTGCACGTGTGATGAATCGTTCTAAATGATACACCTTCTGATGGTTAAAAACCAATCTTAGTGTCTGGAATAAATCCAGTCATAAAAGAAAAGAAATTTTTTAAGATGAAGCAGAGTAAGAGAGAGAGGAGAGAATTCGGAATTGAATTCTGGAGTGCAGAACAAATGAATGAGGGAAAAGTATTTATAGGCAAAAGGATCCAACCGAGTGGACCAAATCGTGGGCGAAAATATAGTGGGAGAGTTGAACCGGCCCAGTCAAGGTAGCCGTTATTTACTTGGTCGTATTAATTAATATTAAATATCAATTAATTTCCTATTTAATAGTATTTAATTTTTACCGAATTAATTAGTTATCCAATGATAATTAATTTCTATTAATTCGGGTTCCAAAAAATTAATTCATGTAGACCGAACCGAGCCGAGCCAAGCCGGCCGGACGGAAGGACGGCGGCGGCGGCGCGCGCGCGCGTGTGTGTCTTCTTGGCACATTGGTGTGTCCTCACTCCTTTACAAAATTGTAGGTGCCCTTGGGCCCAACAACAATTGTCCAAGTCGGAATATATATACACTACTAATATTTGTGTTCCCTCCAATGTGGGACTTATAAATGAATCTTTTCAAATTCATCTCCATATTAGCTCTTACTTGTGTTCATTTATTGCCCATTTAATATCAATAAATCTTTCCAACTCTTCCTCCAAGTTATCATCATTCCATGTATTCCAACATGTTTCCATCGTTAAATTCAACTCAGTGGGAAACAAACAAAATTCAACCAAACGGAAAAAAGAAAAGGACCCAAACACAATTTGAGTTAGGGTTGAACAAAAGGAGGCTCAGATTTGCCTTATCTCAAACAAAAGAGTAAATTTGCAAAGGCTGTGTAAACAGTATTTGTGCAAAGAATTCAAAGAGGATTTCACACAGACACAGAGTCACCATGCCTGGAAACAGATCTTCACTCATGTCAGACTCAATTGTTGAAAACATCAATGCCTTGTTATCCAAGAGGAGGAGATGGAAGTATTGAAGGGTAATTTAGTATTTTTAGTATGTTGCCTATGTGGCTCTAGTTTTCTGTGTATAAATAGACTAGTAGTAGCTGTATTTAAACCTAATCATTTCACACTTTTGTAGCCGTCATTTACAGAGAATATAATATTCCTTTTGCTTTTATTTCATCACCTTGTGCACTAACAGGAATAAGAAGAAAAAGAAGTATATAGTTGAAACGGAGGGAATATGTATATATGTATGCATGCATGTATGAAGAGTTGTTTGCAGATTTTATTGAGAAAGATCATTGGCTCAGCAACTCAGAGTGGCAACAGCTCTCAAAACAACCTTACCTCTGAGTATCGAGCCTCATACTTAAACTGTTGATATTTGTAAATATAGTGTTAAGAATATTTGTAGATAGAATAGTCCCACATCGACTATATCATGTAATTAGCTGTAATCTCTCTATATAATAAAGTCTCTGTAGTGCTTTACAAAACACACGGTTTATTCAAATGTCTCTTAGTCTCTTGTATTTCAACATGGTATCTAGAGCCTACTGAGAGACACTCCTTTACTGTGATTTACCCGATTGACCCACTGTCTACCGGTGAGAAATTTTTTTTTTGGCAAACCGTGTCATAACTCTGGTTTGTCTTCCATACACTGCCATGACTCATTCCGGCATCCGTTTTCGAATTTCTCCGGTCACCACCGGACTGCCGCCGCCATCCGCTGTTGCCGCTATTGTTTTCGGCGACCTTCCGGAAAAATAACCCTACCGACAGAAACGCCTCCTCCGATCCGATCCGGCTGATCCCAGCGATTTTTACATCGCCCACTCGCCGCCGTGCAATTGTTCCAGATCCGATATTCATGGCTACTCCGCAGAACTTTACGCCAAACTACGATGATTTTTTCAGGTGGTATCAAAATTATCAGAACTCAAAGTTTACTACTTCGGTGGCACACACTGGTAATTCATCCGCTTGCCTCTCTCAATCATCTTCTCTTGGACCTTGGTTCCTTGATTCTGGTGCGTCTGATCATGTTACTGGTAATAAAAATCTTTTCACTTCCCTCTCTACCTCGGGTTTCTTACCTACTATAACTTCTGCCAATGGTTCTCAAACCCGATCTGAAGGGATTGGTACTGTTCAAATTCTAACTTCTCTCTCTGTTACTTCTGTTCTCTATGTACCTAGTTGTCTATTTTATTTACTTTCAGTCAATCGTTTAACTTGTTCTCTTGATTGTATTGTCACCTTCACTAATAGTAATGTTACCCTGTAGGATCGGAGTTCGGGACAGACGATTGGTGTCGAATGTGAGTCTCAAGGCCTTTATTATTTCTCAGTGTCATCTCACGTATGCTCAGCCAAAGATTCTCCACTCACTATCCATGCTCAGTTAAGTCATCCTAGTATTCCTAAACTACAGAAGTTGGTGCCAAGTTTATCGAAGGTGTCTAGTTTACATTGTGAGTCGTGTTAGTTAGGAAAACGCACTCGCAGTCCATTTCCCAATCGAGTCAATAAATGAGCTTCGTCCCCTTTTGCTTTAGTTCACTCTGATGTTTGGGGTCTCTCGCGTACTATCTCTACACTTGAGTCTAGGTATTTTGTCACCTTTATTAGTGATTTTTCATGTTGCACGTGGTTATTTTTAATGAAAACTAGATCTGAATTATTCTCTATTCTTGAACAAATTTATAAAGAAATAAAAACTCAGTTTGGTGTGTCTATTCGTACCTTAAGAAGTGATAATGCTCATGAATACTTATCCCAACAATTTCAAACTTTTATGTCCAGCAATGGTATTCTCCATCAAACATCTTGTCCTCTGAAAATTCTAGTAACCCACGATCGATGTCGTGTCGGATGTTATGACATCCACTTCAGAACTGATTATAAAATTTATGCAAAAAGTAACCAAAAACAGTAAAGAACACAGATGATTGTTTACCCAGTTCGGTGTACAATAACACCTACTCTGGGGGCCTATGTAACACCCCATAAAATTCTTTATTTAATTTAATTGATTTTTGGATTAAATATTAGAATTATTTGAGAAAAATGGAATAATGAGGCTAATAGGCCAGTGTCGCTTTTAGTAGAAGGGGGTGTCAGTTGTGAAGCCCATTGCTAATAATAAACTTATTTTCATAAAATAGAAAAAGAGAAGGATTTATGAGAATAGAACCAAAAAAGAGAAGAGAAGTCTGAACGTGAAAGAGCAGAGAAGCAAGGAAGTGCGACGCGAGGAAGAACGAAGAATCAACCTTCAGGTAAGGGGGACTCTTCCGTTTAACTTCTATTATGGGATTATAGATAGTAGGATATATTGAGCATGTTGTTTGTGTCAATTGGGTTATGTTTAGGTTTTAGGATGTTAGGTTTTGGAAGAATTGTTGAATTGTTTGCATTGATTGTGTATGGTAGTATTTGGGTGTTTGAAATGAGTTATAAACATGCCAAATTGTGTTTGTTGATGCTGTTTGATGTTGCAATACATTATGGTACGTTCTGGTATGGTTTGGATTTGGTACAGGTGCTGTAAAAATGGTGATTTTGGGTTGCAGACTCAAAGTAATCGGTTACCAAAGGGTGGATAATCGATTACTCATAGTAAAAACAGCAGGGATGATATTTTGTGAGTCGGTAATCGGTTACCGAAAGGGCAGTAACCGATTACCCATACAAAAAATAGCGTGGGGGTCATTTTGAAAGTCAGTAACCGCCCTGGTTTCAGTAACCGGTTACCACTGATGCTTTTTGAGAAAATTATTTTATTTTCTAAAACCCATATCTTTCAAACCGTAAGTCGGATTTTGGTGCCGTTTCAGGCACGGTGAAGCTAATTAAATGATTTATACAATAAAATGGTGTTTTGAGTCGTGATTCAATTTTATTTTAAAACACTCGATTTTATTTGGTTGTGATGGTTTATGCGTACAGGTACATTGGTGAATGCCTTATCTGTTACAATGTCGTGGTGATGATTGATGATTACTATACATATATTGTTGATGTTAAATATATGTTGTGATGGTTGAGAAATAGCATAACTATGTGTGGCTATTGTTTGTTGCATTGGTTGATGATTATGATATTCAGTTGATTGGTGTTGATGATTAGCATGATGTATGTGATGCATGCATTTCATAATCATGTTGTGGGCTGTATCCCTTATGGTGGTGGGACAGCAGTAGCTAATTCCCATTGTGTGGAATTAGTGAGAGAAGTAGTCGAATCTTTATGGTGGTGGATCGGTGAGATGGGTTATCCCATGTTTGGTACCACATGCATATAGTTGCATTGCATTAGGCTACTTGTATTATTATAACATGAATGGAAGATTGTCCAATGTTATAATATGTGATGATTGTGTAATTGTTGTGATTTAATTATGTTGTGGTGAATCTGATCATAACTGTAATTGGGTGAATAATATGTGATTGATATTTTATTATTTATAGCCTATAACATTGGTTAAATGTGAATGAGACTCACCCTTACTGTTGTTATTTTTCAGATTGAGGAGTAGCTTTTGTACTTGGTGAGGATTAGCTCGTCAAGTAGTTCGTTAGAGTCAGTTGGGTCCGTGTCATGCTCTGGTCGTGTAACACTGGGAACGTTATTTTAGAGTTAATTGATAAACTCTTGTTTTGTTTATGGTTTTATGGTTGAATCATGAGTCTCCTACTCCGAATGTTTAATTATTCAGATGTTAAGAATATTCCGCTGTGTTAACATGTTATCTGGATAATTTGGTTTAGCGTTCCTTTTATGGCATGACATGAATATTTGTTTATTTTGTTGGAGTTGTAATACCCTTTTTCATGTTTTACTCTGATTATTGTTAATTTTCCGCGGGGTTTAGAAGGGTGTTACAGCCTACCCAATGCAATTTCAATCTAGTGCTAGACCTGAGTTCCTACTCACTCCCCCTCAATCACAGCAGTGATAACATAAAACAATAGAAATCGAGTGAAGACACACTTCAAACAAATCTTGATCTCGCTTATAAGGTTCAATCAAGAGACACAGCATTCATGCTTAAAAGCTAAGAGTGACACAACAATTATAAAACAAAAACACTAGTCCAATACAATTATCTAGGTGACAATTGCTTGGCTCACAAGAGAATCCTAAAACACAACACACAATGGAGACACAGACTCAAACTTCGTTCTTCAATCTCTGAGTCTTCAAATTAGGATTAGATGCCCATTTATATAAGATAGCGCATGGGCCTTGGGCTTGAGAAACAAAAATTAGGTTTAATTCCCTTAAACCAATCTCCACGATTCAGAGTGCTAAATAATAGGGCAACAAGAATCACTTCGAAATTAGCACTCAAATAATATGTTTCCTAAATTACCTCCCGAGATAAATAAGGAAACAAACAAAAATAGAAACAACAATCAAGCTGACATAGCGTGATGTCACGACATCCAGCTTGACATCCAGCGTGAACCCAGTATTAGCAACCTAACACATTTTGCATAGCACACTATAATAAAAACATGACATCAGTCAAGACATCCACACAAACAAACAGTGTTTTACCACAAAGTGCAGCCAATCAAGAACATCTACAAACTCCCCCATTGGCAAATTTTTAGCTAAAACACTTTGGTCACCATCAGAGAGACGCAACACCAGAAAATAACTAGCATACGACCAGAGAGGCAGAATGGCTAATACTGACACACATACCCAATAGAGGCAAAAAACACCACATACTAAGTCTGCACAACATACACCCAGCATACTCATCTCAGAATTCTACAAGATAGCTACACTACTCAAGCACACATCAGCTAGCTACTCAACTACTTCAAGCACAACATAAACTGTCAGCAACTGGCTTGATCATTAAACAAAAGACAATTAGTTCTGAACACAGAAAAACTTGTTCTGGGGTGACAGTACTACTCCCCTTATTTAGCTATAAATGTTGCCAAAGCAACATATCAACACATTGTAAGTACCGGCCCATATTCAAGAGAAATCAAAATAAATGATATCAAAAGATAAAAAGAGCTTTAGTCATCTGACTCAGAACCTTCAGCAGTATCCTCTTCTTCTTCCTCAGTGCCATCATCAGGACTGGCATCTTCATCCTCTTCCCCTTCAGGTTCAACATCTCCTCCTTCCTCAGATCCATCAACATCTTCATCAGCATTGTCTACAAGCTCAGCATCAGATTCAAGAGAGTTGATCAATTTCTCAAGGCTCAGCTTCCTTGCTTCAGGCTCTTTACAGGTTTCTTTTAGCACAGCTATAATCTCTGACTTACTGACTTTAGAGCTCCCATGGGGTGTTGTCATACCCTAATTTTTGACCCCCCTGAGATGACATATCTTCAGGATTTTCATCAGGTCAAAGCAAGTACCCAGAGCAGTCACTTCTTCATTTGGCATTTAATCAAGGATGTTCAAAGACAAGAAAACTCAGGCAAAGGATCAATCAATAGAAGGATTGGTCTCTAACCCAATCATAGGACTCAAAATCTTCACTTTTATATTCACCTATAATTGATTAGACACTCAGTCATCTGAGTACAGGTTTACTCAAGTCACCAGACTAGGGTTTTTGAGCCTATCAAGGACTGAAATCAGGGATCACCTTTGGGAAACCCTAAAAAGCTCCAGGACATCTATTAAAGACTTCAATCATCTTCAAATGATCCATACAATAAGATCCACTGGACATCACACCTCAATTCAAGATCCACAGTCACCAATTTCATATGGTCGACAATTAGGGTTTTTAACCTAATTCATCTGGATAGTTGACTTTTAATCAGGGCATGGATCCAAAACTCAAGACATGATTCAAGAACCTCTACTACCTCAATATAACCCATTTACATCACTCATTTGAGGAGAAGATCTTAATTCCACACAAAAGTCCAAAATCTCACCTTATTTGGAAAAAGTCAACTGTATGGGATCACCTTTGACTTTTAAGATTTTTGGTCAAACCATGACTTTCAAAGATCAATATCATCAATATATGGATATTAAAGTCATTTGACCGAAGAAATTCAAGAAGAATCATCAAGGAGCAAAAAGTCGGGAATTAGGGTTTTTGAGGGCATTGTGGGAACTCAAAATTTCACCTACACAACTCAAAAAACTTCCAACATGAAAGTTGTAGATCTTTCAAAATAAAACAACATCTTACAATGGAACTTTTTTCAAAAGATCAATCATTTAAGAGATTTGGGAATTTTGAAGTTTTAGGTCATAAACACTTAGAAAATTTTCTAAGTGTTTTTAACCTAGTTTTCTTCCAACTTTGGCCTCATTTTTCACAAATTTGCCAAAGGATTCTGAAGGAACCATAAACTAATGATTTGAAGTAGATTTTTAGGGCTTTCCAAATTGTGTTCAACCTTCTCCAAATTCATTTTGAGCTAAGAGTTATGCTTGTTCAAAGTTGGCCTCATGAAGTGAAATTATAGGTCATGTACAATTTGAAACTTTGCAATTTTGTGCATTTTGCTTCACTAAGTGATGCTACACGACCTCTAATGCATCTGAAAACATGCCATGCATCCAAATTCATCATTGCATAAGGATTAGAGAAGATTCCCAAAAACAAAGGCATGTGATTATGTGATGATTGCATTTTTGAATTTATGGCAAATGATGAATCATCAAGGAATCTTGCTCTAAGCCAATTAGAACTCTCCTCTGAATCAGAAATGTTCCCTTAGATCATACAAGATCAATGGTTGGGGAAGCTAGCCCGAAAATGCATCATTGCATTTGGGATCTTTTCAAATTTTCTTCTTGGCTAAGAAACCAAACTCACTTCACTAAGCAAGCTCACTATGCACAATTACTCTGAACCAATTGCCTATAAATAGAGGGCTCTTTCTCATTCAGAAAACACACCAAAGCAACATAATTCTTGCTTTCTCTCTTCTTTCTTCATACTTAAGATTTTCAAAGGTTCTTTGGCAAGAAGACTCGGATTCTTCAAACCAGAGCTCTTCCTTTGGAATTAAGTATTCAAACACCTTAGGGGAGTCATTTAGAGGTGATCCAAACCTCTGAAACACTTCTGGGCGTGGAGAATCATCATCTTCACCTCTCACTTGGAGCTGTTGCAGTTGGGGTCGAGCAAGAAGTTCTGGGCACTTTCAGTCCAAGCCAGGCATCTCAACACCTTCCAAAGGAGTCATTGAAGCTATCTGGATCGTTACAACAGCTCTGTAACACCTTTTGATCAGAGCCAAATCTTCATTTTTCAGGTAAGTTTCAAAAGCTTCAAACTCTATGATTCACGCATGATAAATTTAAAATGAAGTTACCAGTTGGTTTCTGCACCTTCATAGATCATTAGCCCTCAATCAATTGCATCAAATCATGCATATATAGTATTTCATGTTTAATTTCAGTTTTAGGGTTCTTAGTATTCATGCTTGCGAATTTTATGTTATACTGAAAATAAATAAAATTAAAGGACACCATCATGATCCTCGTTCAAAAACGAGCAAAATCCATGTTTACATCTTTAAGTTTGGTTGAGAAACGAAGGAGATAGCAAAATTCAAAAATTTGAAGCTTGAGGTTGAAGATGAAAATGGTGGCGCCATTTTTTGAATTTCCCAGATTTGAGTTTATTTTATTTTGAATGATGGGTGTGTTATCTATGAATTCATCGTAGTGTCCCAATGGTTACAGCGCGCGTCCAAAAGCCTTGCCTTGCCTTAGGTCTGGGGTTCGATCCCCCCCTCAGACCTTTTGTTCATTTATTTTCTTTTTTAGATCATTCATTGCTTTGTTCTACATATAATCATATGGGCTCCCTTCTTAAACAAGCCACGCGCGTGGCCCAGTTGGTATTTGTTTTGTTTGGTAATCTATAGGGCGTGGATTCAAGCCTTGAAGGAGACAAACCCAAATTTTGTATCACTATTTTCCTTTGTTTTATTCACAAACTTCACATAATTATTTAACCTATCAAATTAATCCATTTTCACTTCATTTTTCACACACTTGTTATTTAATATACCTATTTTATGAATAATCAAAAAAATCATAAAAATATTATTTATTTCATGTATTTTAATTAGGTTTAAAATAGTATGTTTTAAGTGTTTTCTTAAATACTTTAAAATATATATTTTCATTTTGTTTTAACCTAATTACTTTGTGAATAATTTTATGATAAAACCCTAATTATTTAGGTCTTAATTAGGTATAGATTTCATCTTTGCCTTAATTAAGTTGACTTTTGTCAATATTCAAAACTGTTTTCGATCTCTGATTAAACAGATGATTAAGGTTTTCAAACAACAAAACCTTATATCATTTCAATCATTTTCAACTGTTTCTCATAAACAGTAAATCATTTTTTAAGTGGGCCTCTAATAGAGTGTAAGTCCCAACACCTTCTTCTCTTCTTAGCTTGTTTTCAAAAGTGTATTTTCAAAATCTTCTTTCTGTTTTCAAAACATTCTTCTGGTATTTGAAGGGCATTATTCCCGGTGAAACTCTTCAGATACCTATGTGACCTATGTCCATCTTCATTTCTTCTGTTTTCAAAAAACCATTAACTGTTTATCATATATATATTCAACTGTTATCCATCAATTACTGGTAAGGCTTTGTACATACTTCTTCAAAGGCCTCCACTCCATCCAGGTTAGGCTTTACAAGCATCTCATTTACAGTCTTTATTTAAATTATTGTCAAATATAGAACTGTTTATATATATATATTAGAACTACGTTTGAGTATAAACCTTAGGACAGTTAAACTATATATATATTATAGGAATATGACCTAGGATTGAGAATGTCTTCCCGGTGAAGGCTCTTTCCTAATTAGAGATCTGTAGTTCAAACCCCCAAGATGAATTATTCTCGGTGAAACATCTTGACAAAAACCTTAGAATCCAAAAAAATAGGACACATCCACCCAAAGAGGAATTATTCCCGGTGAAACCTCTTACCCATTTGCTTAGAGCCAAAATAAGTTCAAAACTACATAGCTTTCTCTTGTGCTATAACAAGGACCCTCGATGACCCTCGATTAGCCTCCTCTTGGGCTTTGTACAAGGACCCACAGGCTTCTTAAAAGCATTTCCAGCTTCCTCTTGAGCTTGTATACAAGGACCCATCAGGTTTCTTATAAACATAGGAACAGGTCTTTAGTCACCTCTTAACATACCCTGGTGAGTTTCTTCCAATTTAAACCAGACTTTAAACAAGCTAAGTTTGTCTCAATTTTACATTGAGTACACCTTTTGGAATGAGAGACATGGACAGTCTCTGTCACCCTTATCTTCATCAATTTTCCTTAGCAGAGTCTAGGATCCATGTTTGCTTATCCTCAGCAAGAGTCGGCCTTAATCTTGGGCTTTAAAACAAGAAGTCTCCACTAGATATTCTTTCTGCCATTTTAACATTCTTTCATTTCAACAAAAACCCCTGGAAAGGGTTAGCCTCCAAAATCACTTCTTCAAAAACCAAAGATTCATTTCTCTTAGGAGATAATTTCCCCAAAAGAGTCAAAACCCCTGGAAAGGGTCAGCCTCCAAAAACATGACAAAAATCAGTCTTTTAACAGACAATTTCTCCAGCTGAGTCAAAATCCCTGGAAAGGGTTAGCTTCCAAAAAAAATCAGTCTTTTAATAAATAAATCCTTCAGTAGAGTCAAAACCCAACAAAAACAGTTAGCCTCAACCTTGGGCTTCATACAAGGCACCAAAACAATAAAACTCCCCTGTTAATAGTGAGCCTCAACCTTGGGCATTGTACAAGGCAGATAATAGAGTCTCCCCTAGTGAGTCCTTCATTGTTTAGTAGCCACAACCTTGGGCTTTGTACAAGGCAGATAAACCATATGTCGTGTGTCAAAGATTCCTAACATCTAGGATCTTTTCCCATAGAGTCATCCATACTCAGTTTATTTAAGAGTCCGCCACGACCTTGGGCTTCATACAAGGCAGAAAATAATATTTCCCCCTAGTTAGAGTCAGCCTCAATTCTGGGCTTTGTACAGAACACCAAATAAAACCCATCAAAATAGATTTTCCCTAAGTAGAGTCAGCCTCAATTCTGGCCTTTGTACAGAACATAAAAATCCCTTGTAAATTAATCCCCAGTGGAGTTTTCTCCCAGAGTCATAATAATAATCAATCAATCAAAAAAGCCTCAAGTTTGGGCCTCATACAAGCCAGTTAAAGATCAAATCTTTTATACAGTAGATAGACATAGCTTATCTCTATAGAGAGATCTTTCTTCTATCTCACCACATTCAAACAAACAAACATTACATTTCATTTTAATCAAGTCTCCCATTTAGGATTTTGAAAGGCATGAGCTGGCAGTAAAACCCAGACATGTGGTAACTTTCCCTAATTTGGATGAGCATCTTTCTTTCATTTAAGAGGCATTTGACTGGTATACTTGCACATACACAAGTAAGGTCCCCCTCTTGAATGAAATGAATTCAGTTATTCTGTCACTCTTTTAATGTTTGTGGTGGAATAGTAGAAATACCTCTCTATAAAGATGACTTCATGTCTCTTTACTGTAAACAGAGATTTAATTCAAGCTTCAACCTTGAGCTTCAAGCAAGGCACCCAAAAATAATTAATAATTAATTAGTTCCCCGAACTACATTAAGCTCTGACTTCCACTAGGGATATGTAGGCATGAGGTTCACAAGGAATCTCAGCGAGCTAATAAAATACCAAAAATAGTCAGTCTGTCTGTCTGTCTTTCTTTTATTTAATTCAATTCCTTCTCCTAATACAAAGGATAAACTTTCCCAATAATCATTAGCAGCACAAACACATTTAGACACAGAGAAGGTTCCTGTAGAGTACTACAGATATGTAGGGTGCTTAAACACTTCCCTATGTATAACCGACCTCCCGGACTCCAGAATTTCTAGTCTAGGTGAATCCCCACACTTAGCAAACTCCTAGGGTTTAGTTGAGATCTTTTTTTCCCTTTCCTACTCGTAGGACAAATAAGAAAGTTCGTGTGATATCGTAGGAAGAACTGAAATAAAATTCATCCCACCACGGGCGCATTCTCCTTCCAAATTTCGCGTGAAGGGTCTAGCGTGCCGTCCTCCTAAGTGAAACGGGGAGGTAAAAAAACGACAACCACAGAAAAATGGCGACTCCACTGGGGATATAAGTGTTCAGAACCTTGGTTTTGCATCCAAACCAATGGTTGACCTGTTGCTGGTCCAGCCCCAATGAGGAATTAGGGATGCCAAATTTCCCCTCAAACAAGAGAGGTCCTGCCTAACCTCTGTGTCATTTCATGTGTTTGCTGCATTTATATTTGTTTATTTTGTTTATTCTGCATCGGGAAAGGGCTTGATTCCCCCTTGTGGTGAGAAATCCTATACCCGGATTTGAGTGCAACATAAGATAGGATGGAGGATGTCTTCCCGGTGAAGACCCTCTAATCTTGGTTCACAATTCTACTCTTGGGATTTGCCTGGCTGGTTGTGATTAACTGCGCCAATGCATTCCGAGACTGATTTGTACCAGGAGGACCTAGAAACACATTAACCCCACTTAAAGCCTTTTTTAGGACGTAGAGCGGTGATTACGAAAGTAATTGTCACGCAGATACTACACTCAGAGAAAACTCTCTTATAGATACCAGTCAACGTATCTTTAAGGTTGAGCAAAAACTCTGAGACCCCTAGAACCCGTTCTACAGGTACAAAAATCCTTATCCTTAGTTTACCATTGGGGCGAGGTTTACGTTTTGACTTCATGACCACTATACCCTTCAACGCCATGTTTGTTTAAAAACTCTTGTGTGTGCATTCATGCATTCATGCATCATTCATTAATAACAACTAAAAACAAAAAGAGTCTTTTTCGAGTCGTTTTTCAAGGAAACTAAATAACGAACGTTTTGAACTTCATAGAAAGAGAGAAACGGAGAAAGGACTTAAGGATCTATACCATGGATTATGGGAGAAAGAGAGCTAGGAAATACACCTTCAAGATTCCCCAGGTCGAGGAACTGGGAAAGCTCGGAAAACTGGTGGTCAACCTCCAGGCTTTCAAGGAGAAGTATGGAAAACTTCTGCCTTTGCTCAATACCAACATTGTGGATGGGATCCTTCCCACCTTGGTACAGTTTTACGATCCAACGTATCACTGCTTCACCTTTCCAGATTATCAGCTCATGCCTACGTTGGAGGAGTACTCTCATCTAATTGGAACACCCGTGTACGCGCAAGATCCGTACTCCGGTTTGGAAAAGAATCCTGACGACATTATCATTGTTGCAACTACTCCTTTGAACGTAGTCGACATCAGAGCTCATATGGTGAGTAGAGGAGGAATTCAAGGATTGCCCTCCAAATTCCTGTTTGATCAAGCTCAGTACTTCATCGGCATCCAAGATATGAGCGCTTTTGAGGAAATCTTGGCTTTGCTTATCTACGGATTGTTTTTGTTCCCTAACATTAACGATTTCGTCGACATCAACGCAATTAAGATCTTCTTAATTGGAAATCCAGTTCCAACCTTGCTTGCGGATGCCTACCACTCAGTGCATTCAAGAAACCTGCAGCGAGGAGGATTAATCACATGCTGCGTACCGTTGTTATACGAATGGTTCGTTTCGCACCTACCAAAGTCTAGCACTTTCTGGAATATGAGGGATGGCCTTTACTGGTCACAGAAAATCATGTCCCTCACTCATACGGACATTGAGTGGTGTAGTCCTGACAACGACGAAACCAAGATCATCTTCAGTTGCGGAAGTTTTCCCAACATACCCCTTATTGGAACTAAGGGAGGAATCAGTTACAATCCAGCTTTAGCCTGTCGTCAATACGGCTATCCCATGAAAAATATACCAAGTAACATCCAATTGGAGGGTCTGTTCTTCAAGAACATCGACGATCATGGCAACATGCTGAAGAAGGAAATTGTCCAAGCCTGGCGTCTTGTTCACAGCAAAGGGAGAAGATTGTTAGGAAAACATCTTTGCATCTCCCTGGATCCTTACCTTCAATGGGTACGCGTCAGAGCATTCAAGCTCAGGATGCCATATCAGCATCAAGAACCCATTCCTCTAAGGGAACCAATATACCTTTTCTCCACCGATGTTGAAAAATTACAAGCGGCATTAAACAAGGTATGCCAAGAAAGGAATGCTTGGAGGAACAAGTATCGAATCGTCAACACGGAAAATGTTGAGATTCAAAACATCCTAAGAAGGAAGGATGAGTTACTTGAAGTGCTCGATCGACAAGTGACACAATCGTCACTTTCTCATCATATCCCTCCTGCTTCCTGGATCATCGATCAACTCACGTCAGAGAACGCTCAGCTCAAGAAACAGAAGAAGATGTTAGAACGTGAAGTCGGCTCTTCGTCAAAATTTTAGAGTCCTTTCTCTCAGTTTCTCTGTATTTCTTTTTCAAAGTGTGTAAAAAAAACGGCGTTTTCGCTTAATTAATAAAAGTTTGATGTTTCATAACGTACACACTGACACGAGAATTGTCACGGATCTAATAGTCACTTTCCTTTATCCAGAAAGAGAGGAGGAGAAGGAGGTGAACCAAGACTTTCAAGCTGTCTCATCCATACAACACTCGTTCAAGTCGCAAGAAAAGAATGGAAGACTTTGAGCAAGAGAATGGAGAACTCAGAGAAGAGATTAATACTCCCAAGGGTACTGTTGAAAGACTCAATAACATGGTAGAAGCCCTGGTAGTTGCACAGAATCGACCAACGCCAGAAGAACCACAAAGGACTGTGGTTTCCGAGATTGTTTCTACTCCTATTCCTCAGTATGCCATGCCACCCAACCGACCTTGGGGCATGCCGTATAACTTTATTCCAGAAGGGTACATACCCCCAGTTTCTGAAGTTCCAAGAGCTATAATGGAGATGCAACCACCGGAGGGTTACAAACCTCTGGAAATTGAAGTTCCAAGAGCAACGGCAATGGGTTTCGCACAACAGAATGCTGAGATTCCAAGATCTGCTGTCATGGCTTCTCCACAGCCCATTATGCATACTTTTCCTCCACAGGGCGGACAAGTATATCATCACGCTCCCAGTGAGGACGCTGGCGTGTATGAAAGATTGGACGAGTTCCAGGAACAGTTTCTGCAAATGCAGAAGGAACTCAAGACTCTTCGAGGACAAGATCTATTTGGAAAGAATGCTGCAGACCTCTGTCTGGTTCCAAATGTTAAGATTCCTCACAAATTCAAAGTACCAGATTTCGAGAAGTACAAAGGGAATTCATGCCCACAAAGTCACCTCGTAATGTACGCTCGAAGAATGTCAACTCAGACTGATAATCAACAATTACTCATTCATTATTTTCAAGACAGCCTGACAGGTGATGCATTCAAATGGTACATGAACTTGGACAGTTCATAGATTCGTACTTTTCGAGACCTCGGAGAGGCCTTCGTCAAGCAGTATAAGTACAATCTGGATATGGCTCCCGACAGAGATCAACTCCGGGCCATGACTCAAAAGGATAGAGAAAGCTTCAAGGAATACGCTCAAAGATGGCGTGAAGTTGCTGCTCAAATCTGTCCACCACTTGAAGAGAAAGAAATGACAAAAATCTATCTCAAAACTTTGAGTCCATTTTGCTACGGACGAATGGTTGCAAGTGCACCAAGTGACTTTACCGAGATGGTAAACATGGGTGTACGTTTAGAAGAAGCAGTTCGGGAAGGACGCTTGAACAAAGAACCAGAATCCTCTATTGGTCCAAGGAAGTATGGAAGTTCTTTCCAGAAGAAAAAGGATCAAGATGTCAGCAATGTCTTGCACAAAATCAAGAAGAAATTCCAACCTCAAGTTGCAGCGATAACTCCGGTTGTTAACTCAGCGCCAGCTTATCAACCTCAGGTCTCGCAACAACAAATTCAAAGGTCGCAGCAACCTCAGCAGCAGGTTCGACCTCCAAATTACAACAATCGGGCTCCAAGGTATCCTGCCTTTGACCCAGTACCAATGCCGTATGCGGAATTGTTTCCAACATTACTGGCAAAAGGACTCATTCAGACAAGGAGTCCTCCAAATCCTACAAACAGTTCCTCACCATGGTATAAGGCTGACCAATCTTGTCCCTATCATCAGGGGCACCAGGTCACAATATTGAGAACTGTTTCCCTTTCAAGATTGACGTCCAACAATTAGTGAAGAGCGGAATGCTATCCTTCAAAGATACTAGTCCAAACGTCCAAGCAAATCCTTTGCCGCAGCATAAAGAAGCTTCAGTAAATCTGATAGATCAACACCCTAACGTCATTCAAATCTACGACATTCGTCAGATAGGGGAAAATCTTGTCAAGATGCACACTAAACAAGCTGGGTACGGCCATGTACCGCCTCACAACTACTTCACATGCGATGTTTGTCCAAAGAATAATCAAGGATGTGCCGTAGTTCAAGCTGCATTACAAGAACAAATGGACTTAGGATGGATTCAACATATCCGAGTCAGAACTGAACATGACATCAACATGGTTCAAGGATGTCCAGGAGAATACAAAGTCTACAAAGTTGAAGATCTTGAAGGATCGGTAGTCAGGTTCCATAAAACTTTAAATGGACTTGCCTACTTTGGAACAGATTTCCACGCTTACAGTAGATGCAGAATTTGTCGAAGAAATTCACAAGGATGTTTGCGTGTTCGCAACGACATTCAAAAGCTGATGGATGACAATACCATTACTGTTCTTGCCAACAGGGAAGATGATGAAGTCTTTACCGTATCTCCTCAAATTAATCAAGTTAAACCAATGCAAGTTAAGTATGATAGCAGTAAGACAGCAGTTGTTCCGCTAGTCATCTACTTACCAGGTCCTGTACCGTATGAGTCCAGCAAGGCTATACCATACAAGTACAATGCTACATTCATTGAAAATGGTAAGGAGATACCATTACCGTCTGTTGTCAACATTGCTGATGTTAGTCGAGTTACCAGAAGTGGACGAATCTTCAACAGAACAACAGAAAATATGGAGAAACCTTCGGAGGAAGTACCACATAGGCAAGACAATCATCCGACCAATGCTGTTCAAGCGAAAGAAAATGATGAGATCTTGAAGTTAATCCAGAGGAGTGAATACAACATTGTAGATCAATTACTACATACTCCGTCTAGGATTTCTGTTCTTTCCCTGCTATTGAGTTCTGAAGCTCATAGGGAAGCTCTACAGAAAGTTTTGGAACAAGCTTTTGTAGAACCTAGCGTCACAATAAGCCAATTCAACAACATCGTTGCCAACATCTTCGCCGGAACTAACCTAAGTTTCTGTGACGAAGATCTTCCTGAAGAAGGAGTAGACCACAATCTTCCACTTCACATCTCAGTTGGCTGCATGGGTGATACACTCACAGGAGTCCTAATAGACAATGGATCCTCTCTCAACGTCATGCCGAAATCAACATTGTCAAGATTATCTTTCGAAGATTACCCTCTAAGAAAAAGTCATGTCATCGTCAAAGCATTTGATGGATCAAGGAAGTCAGTTTTTGGAGAAGTGGATCTTCCCATAACTATTGGACCTCAGACGTTCAAAATCACTTTCCAAGTCATGGATATTCCAGCACAATACAGTTGTTTGCTAGGTCGCCCGTGGATTCATGAGGCTGGGGCAATTACTTCAACACTTCATCAGAAACTGAAGTTCATAAGAAATGACAAATTGGTAACCGTATGTGGAGAACGAGCTCTGATCGTCAGCAACCTGTCATCATTCTCCGACATAGAACCAAAAGAAGTTGTTGGAACTAAATTCCAAGCATTTTCCTTGGACAAAGGAAAAGAGAAAGCAGCATCTATTTCTTCCTACAGAGATGCAATCCAAGTTGTAAAGGATGGCACTACCAGTGGTTGGGGGCACATTAATATTCCTACCAACAACAAGAACAGAACAGGAGTTGGATTCTTTCCAACATCATCAAAGACTATTCCAGGAATTGAGGTAGTTCTTCCAATTCAAGAAACTTTCCACAGCGGAGGTTTTCTTCAACCTGTTCAACAAACAGTCAATACCATCGGTACGGAAAACACCGATGAAGAGGAATGGCTATCCTATCTTAACAAAGCAGGATACATATCCCTATCAGAGTCTGAACCACCTTGCTGTTATCCGACTAAGGGATCTGAAAGTAAGACTCGACCAAGCAGTGATGAAGTTACTAACAGCTTCACCACCAGAAGTCATGGTTCATTAGAAGAAGTTCCTCCTATCCCCGAAGAAACCTGGGATACATTAGGAGAACCAAGCGGAAAATTCGACTACATGGTGAAATACTCCGCTCCTGAAAGCTCAAAAACCTCTTTGGAAGATATTGTTCCGACTGGATGGAACAGTGATTTTGAGTACCTCTCTCAGCCAAAAGAGATGTATAACCCTTCTATTCATCATCATCGACTGGTGAAATCATCATTGAGGATTATATCCCCAAGTCACCTCCCGAGGCTACGGATCTAGAGTTCACATATCTAGTCAATGCCATCTTGGGAGAAGAGCAAGACCAAAATACAGAAGAGGATGATCTCGAAAGTGTCTCTAACAACGAGTCTCTCCATTCAGAAGATTGGAAGTTTCCTCAAAAGAAAGTTCGACATACTCCACTTGGAAATGGGTATGCTCACACCGCTCAGTCTGCTGAAGTAGAAGAAGATCGTCTGAGTGTTGCAAAGACAGTGGTTGGTAAATCAAGACCTACCACAGGCCAGCTTAAGCCTAAGGTTCCAGATTAGTTAGTGCACAATGGGGTTCGCCACTACTGAACAGCTGTTGAAGTTACAACTGTTGTTCGCACTCCTAAGTAGGAACTTTCACCGTTATTTTGTTCTCTCACCATAGCCCAGGGTGAAGAGATGTTTCATAGGGCTTTGCATTTTACTATTTCTTAGGAAAATGTCCCTCTTTGCTTCGCCCAAAGCAATAGAGTTTTGTTTTATAGGGTCTTTGTTTCAAGAAATGACTGTCAATAAATAAAAATGTCATTTTGTTCCGTCGTTAGTTTTTCCTTTTCTTTTTTTCGGAAATTGGTAATCCTAAAAAACACCCTTAAAAAACATCAAAAATTCCATTAACTGCATACACCGAGTCTTCCCTCGTTGTCTAAATAAAATTTATCACACATATGCAGATTAATCATAAAATACCCCGTTGAAACGTGCGACCGTATGACTTCTCCAAGCTTTGAGTTTCCTGTGTTCGAGGCAGAGGAAGAAGAAGACGAAGAAATATCAAAGGAAATTTCACGATTACTTCAACAAAAGGAAGAGGCCATTCAGCCATACAATGAGCCTCTAGAGATCATTAACCTTGGTTCCGATGGAAACAGAAAAGAGGTTAAGATTGGAGCTTCGCTTAGTTCAGAGATCAGAGAGAGTTTGATACAACTACTCAAGGAATTCTCAGATGTCTTCGCTTGGTCTTATCAAGATATGCCAGGGTTGGATACCAGTATAGTGGAGCATCACTTGCCATTAAAAGCAGAATGCCCTCCGGTCAAGCAAAAATTAAGAAGAACTCATCCGGAGATGGCCATGAAAATCAAAGAGGAAGTTCAAAAGCAGATCAACGCAGGTTTCCTCGTCACTTCAGAATACCCTCAGTGGTTAGCTAACATTGTTCCCGTTCCTAAGAAAGACGGAAAAGTCCGCATGTGCGTTGACTACAGAGATTTGAACAAAGCTAGCCCTAAGGATGATTTTCCTTTACCATATCTTGATATGTTGGTAGACAGTACAGCAAAATCCAAAGTTTTCTCATTCATGGACGGATTTTCAGGATACAACCAAATCAAAATGGTACCTGAAGACATGGAGAAAACAGCTTTCATCACCCCCTGGGGCACGTTCTGCCATCGTGTTATGCCTTTTGGACTAAAGAACGCAGGGGCAACTTATCAAAGGGCCATAACTACGCTTTTCCACGACATGATGCATAAAGAAGTGGAAGTCTATGTGGACGACATGATTGCCAAATCAGAAAATGAAGAAGACCACATACAGAATCTGACAAAGTTATTTCAACGCTTACGGAAGTTTCAGCTTCGCTTGAACCCCAACAAGTGCACCTTTGGTGTCTACTCAGGAAAACTCCTTGGTTTCATTGTCAGCAAACGAGGAATTGAAGTAGATCCAGACAAAGTCAAGGCAATTCAAGAAATGCCTTCACCCAGAACCGAGAAACAAGTTAGAGGATTTCTTGGACGTCTGAATTACATCTCGAGATTCATATATCTCATGACTGCAACTTGTGCTCCTATTTTCAAACTTCTACGGAAAAATCAAAGTTGCGTCTGGACAAACGATTGTCAGAAAGCGTTCGACAGCATTAAAGAATATCTGCTCGAACCACCCATTTTGTCTCCTCCAGTGGAAGGAAGACCTTTGATAATGTACTTAACCGTCTTAGAAGATTCCATGGGCTGTGTCCTTGGACAGCAAGACGAGACGAGAAGAAAAGAGCATGCCATTTACTACCTAAGCAAGAAATTCACTGATTGTGAATCCCGCTACTCCATGCTCGAGAAGACGTGTTGTGCTTTGGCCTGGGCTGCCAAGCGTCTCCGCCAGTACATGATTCGACATACTACTTGTTTGATCTCTCATATGGATCCAATCAAGTACATCTTTGAGAAGCCTGCTTTAACTGGGAGAATTGCCCGTTGGCAGATGTTGTTATCAGAATATGACATTGAGTATCACGCTCAGAAAGCCGTGAAAGGAAGCATTCTAGCTGAGCACCTGGCTCACCATCCACTCAATGGTCATGAATCAACCAGTTTCGACTTTCCGGACGAGGACGTCATGTACCTCAAGATGAAAGATTACGACGAGCCACTACCAGACGAAGGACCTGAGATAGGATCCCAGTGGGGCTTAATCTTTGACGGAGCTGTCAACGCTTATGGACGAGGAATTGGGGCAATCATTGTTACTCCTCGAGGAATCCATATTCCATTTACCGCCAGATTAACTTTCAAGTGCACAAACAATGAGGCCGAATATGAATCTTGCATCATGGGTCTCGAAGAAGCCGTGGATCTAAGAATCAAACACTTGGATGTATACGGAGATTCTGCTTTGGTCATCAATCAAATCAAAGGAGAATGGGAAACACGCCAACCAGGGCTAATTCCTTACAAAGACTACGCGAGAAGATTGTTACCATTCTTCGACAGGGTAGATTTTCATCACATTCCTCGCGAAGAAAATAACTTGGCTGATGCATTAGCCACACTCTCTTCCATGATTAGGATAAATCATTGGAATGACATTCCTCGGATCGATGTTATGCGCCTAGATAGGCCCGCTCATGTTTTCACAGTAGAAGCAATCATCGACGACAAACCATGGTATCACGACATCAAGAACTTTCTTCAAAAGCAAGAGTACCCTCTTGGGGCGTCAAAGAAAGATAGAAAGACTTTGAGAAAGTTAACTTGTAGATTCTTCCTGAATGAAGATGTTCTGTACAAGAGAAACTTCGACATGGTTCTGCTCAGATGCGTTGACAGAAAAGAAGCAGAAGTACTCATGAGAGAAATACATGAAGGTTCCTTTGGTACTCACACCAATGGACATACCATGACAAGGAAAATACTGAGAGCAGGATATTATTGGTTGACGATGGAGTCAGATTGCTACCAGTACGCAAAGAGGTGTCACAAATGTCAGATCTACGCCGATAGAATTCATGTGCCACCATCTCTTCTCAACATAATCTCTTCCCCTTGGCCTTTCTCCATGTGGGGAATCGACATGATTGGAATGATCGAGCCAAAAGCGTCCAACGGACATCGCTTCATCTTGGTAGCTATAGACTATTTCACCAAATGGGTTGAAGCAGCTTCATATGCAAACGTTACAAGACAAGTTGTCGTCAGGTTTATCAAGAATCACATCATTTGTCGCTACGGCATTCCTAGCAAGATAATCACTGACAATGGGTCAAATTTGAATAACAAAATGATGAAGGAGCTTTGTGAAGAATTCAAGATTGAACATCACAACTCATCTCCTTACAGACCAAAGATGAATAGAGCTGTAGAAGCAGCTAACAAAAACATCAAGAAAATCGTTCAGAAGATGGTCATCACTTACAAAGATTGGCATGAAATGCTCCCGTATGCTCTTCATGGTTACCGTACATCAGTACGTACTTCGACTGGAGAAACTCCTTTCTCCCTTGTTTATGGCATGGAAGCAGTCCTACCCATAGAGGTTGAGATTCCATCAATAAGAGTCTTGATGGAGGCAAAATTAACAGAAGCCGAGTGGTGTCAAAGCAGATTCGATGAATTAAACTTAATCGAAGAAAAGCGCATGACAGCTTTATGCCACGGACAGCTATATCAACAAAGAATGAAGAAAGCTTTCGACAAAAAGGTTCGACCTCGCACAATCAAAGAAGGCGACCTTGTACTAAAAAAGATTCAATCTTTTCTCACAGATTCGAGAGGGAAATGGACTCCCAATTATGACGGCCCCTATGTGGTCAAGAGAGCTTTCTCAGGAGGAACCTTAATACTCGCGACTATAGATGGAGAAGAATTCACCCGTCCTGTGAACGTCGATGCAGTCAAGAAATACTTCGCCTAAATAATTAAAAGAACAGCTCGCTAAGTTGAAAACTCGCAAAGAGCGACTTAGGCAAAAAAAAGCGTCTCAGTGAATCGAAAACCCGAAAGGGCGATTCAGGCAAAAGTTAGAGACATAAAAAATAAATAATCAATCCCGGTAGACTTAAAACCCGAGAGGGGTAGTTTACGCAAAAGTTAGGGATATATGGCAAGTAACTGTGTTCAGGACAAACTTGATCATTCAAAAATACAGCGCAACTCCGAGTGGAAGGGAAAGATAACGGTTGTCACGTTTCATCGTAGCCCTTTTCCCGAACAATTACCAATTTCCAACTTTGTAGATACTCCATGGAATCAAGCATTTGGCTGATTACCATTCCATATATAATAATTTGAGCCTTGTGCCTTTCTTTGCAAATCGAGTCTTATTCAGTTTCTTGAAATGCATTTTAAGTTTAAACAGTCATTTTCTTGAAACAAATGTTTTCATAAAATAAAATGAATTTACTTGCAAAAATAAAGGTGAAATTTCTTTCTAAGGTTTACAAACAATAGGAAGAATGCAAACAGTTGCTCCGAGAACGGTTGAGACTCCGGGAACCAAGATTTCCCCATGAGGTCGCTTTGCGAACATCTCCCGATGACGGATCTTCACTTCAATTCATATTACTCACTTCGGACAGCGGACAACTGATAACCAGGTATTCCCAACAGAGTTCGAACTACAAGAAGAGAACATCTTCTGATCAACAAGATTCAAGTCGTATCATAGGATTTTACATCCGCGACAATTCTATTCACATTCACTTTGCATTTCATAATCATCGTAATATTCATGCATTTTGTCTCACACCATATTTGCGTAATTAGCATAGTCTAGTCAGGTTTTGATCATATATACCCAAATTACTTGGGCATATACTCAAGATTCCCCTGCAAAGTTGTGAAAGGGTTTTCTTCTTCATAAAGAAGGTTCATACACCCAAATTCCCCAAGCAAGTCAACAAATGGTAGTCTCCCTCAAAGAGATAGTTTGTTCACTTTTGGAATTCCCCAATTGAGAATCTCCTGCAGAGCGACGCTCGACAATCTTCTTCAAATAAGGTAGTTTGTTTCGCATTTTGAATTCCTCAGAAGTTCGGTATTTCCCCAGCGGATCGACAAAAGATCCCCAACGGAGTCAGTGAATGGTAGTCTTCATCCAGAAGATAGTTCAGATTCCTCAGCGTAAGTAGATGAATGGTAGTCTTCTTCCCGAAGACAGTTCATCCACTTTCGAGCAAAGTCATTAGCCCCTCAAAAGAGCGCGGGACCATATGACAATCCTTCAAAAAACGTCAAGTTGAAAGGAGGGATGGTGAAGTTTCTTTATTTACCGTCAAATGGTATCTTACCTCCAAGTGCTGGTAAGAAGTTTGATGAGGAAACAAACCTTTGAAGTTTCTTTATTTACCGTCAAATGGTATCTTACCTCCAAGTGCTGATAAGAAGTTTGATGAGGAAACAAACCTTTGAAGTTTCCTTATTTACCATCAAATGGTATCTTACCTCCAAGTGCTGGTAAGAAGTTTGATGAGGAAACAAACCTTTGAAGTTTCTTTATTTACCGTCAAATGGTATCTTACCTCCAAGTGATTGTAAGAAGTTTGATGAGGAAACAAACCTTTGAAGTTTCTTTATTTACCATCAAATGGTATCTTACCTCCAAGTGCTGGTAAGAAGTTTGATGAGGAAACAAACCTTCGAAGTTTCTTTATTACCATCAAATGGTATCTCATCTCCAAGTGCTGATGAGAAGTTTGATGAGGAAACAAATCTTTGGAGAGTTTCTCTTTATCTGAGATATTGTCCAAAATCACAACTTAGACCAGTTTCGAGGTACAGACATCCGAAACAAGGGGAAGTTGTGCACCTTTTTCTAAGTGTCAACACTTAGTTAAAGAAGATGGATTGTGCATCCTACATTGCCATCCATTCACCAGAATCCACATGACGTATTCCTACAGGAGTTTGTCTCCTCATCCCCCGCCAAGTGCGACAACGGGATCAAGTCATGAAAAGATTTTATCAATTACAACATCTCAGGAGCGCCCAAAATTCGGGCATTCTTTGATATTTAAGTCTCTTTCACGCAGGAGAGATCGAGATATCAATCTCTCTCCCTCCGGATAAAAGAAACTTAAATAGGGGCATATGTCATACCCTAATTTTTGACCCCCCTGAGATGACATATCTTCAGGATTTTCATCAGGTCAAAGCAAGTACCCAGAGCAGTCACTTCTTCATTTGGCATTTAATCAAGGATGTTCAAAGACAAGAAAACTCAGGCAAAGGATCAATCAATAGAAGGATTGGTCTCTAACCCAATCATAGGACTCAAAAGCTTCACTTTTATATTCACCTATGATTGATTAGACACTCAGTCATCTGAGTACAGGTTTACTCAGGTCACCAGACTAGGGTTTTTGAGCCTATCAAGGACTGAAATCAGGGATCACCTTTGGGAAACCCTAAAAAGCTCCAGGACATCTATTAAAGACTTCAATCATCTTCAAATGATCCATACAATAAGATCCACTGGACATCACACCTCAATTCAAGATCCACAGTCACCAATTTCATCTGGTCGACAATTAGGGTTTTTAACCTAATTCATCTGGATAGTTGACTTTTAATCAGGGCATGGATCCAAAACTCAAGACATGATTCAAGAACCTCTACTACCTCAATATAACCCATTTACATCACTCATTTGAGGAAAAGATCTTAATTCCACACAAAAGTCCAAAATCTCACCTTATTTGGAAAAAGTCAACTGTATGGGATCACCTTTGACTTTTAAGATTTTTGGTCAAACCATGACTTTCAAAGATCAATATCATCAATATATGGATATTAAAGTCATTTGAACAAAGAAATTCAAGAAGAATCATCAAGGAGCAAAAAGTCGGGAATTAGGGTTTTTGAGGGCATTGTGGGAACTCAAAATTTCACCTACACAACTCAAAAAACTTCCAACATGAAAGTTGTAGATCTTGCAAAATAAAACAACATCTTACAATGGAACTTTTTTCAAAAGATCAATCATTTAAGAGATTTGGGAATTTTGAAGTTTTAGGTCATAAACACTTAGTAAATTTTCTAAGTGTTTTTAACCTAGTTTTCTTCCAACTTTGGCCTCATTTTTCACAAATTTGCCAAAGGATTCTGAAGGAACCATAAACTAATGATTTGAAGTAGATGTTTAAGGCTTTCCAAATTGTGTTCAACCTTCTCCAAATTCATTTTGAGCTAAGAGTTATGCTTGTTCAAAGTTGGCCTCATGAAGTGAAATTATAGGTCATGTACAATTTGAAACTTTGCAATTTTGTGCATTTTGCTTCACTAAGTGATGCTACACGACCTCTAATGCATCTGAAAACATGCCATGCATCCAAATTCATCATTGCATAAGGATTAGAGAAGATTCCCAAAAACAAAGGCATGTGATTATGTAATGATTGCATTTTTGAATTTATGGCAAATGATGAATCATCAAGGAATCTTGCTCTAAGCCAATTAGAACTCTCCTCTGAATCAGAAATGTTCCCTTAGATCATACAAGATCAATGGTTGGGGAAGCTAGCCCGAAAATGCATCATTGCATTTGGGATCTTTTCAAATTTTCTTCTTGGCTAAGAAACCAAACTCACTTCACTAAGCAAGCTCACTATGCACAATTACTCTGAACCAATTGCCTATAAATAGAGGGCTCTTTCTCATTCAGAAAACACACCAAAGCAACATAATTCTTGCTTTCTCTCTTCTTTCTTCATACTTAAGGTTTTCAAAGGTTCTTTGGCAAGAAGACTCGGATTCTTCAAACCAGAGCTCTTCCTTTGGAATTAAGTATTCAAACACCTTAGGGGAGTCATTTAGAGGTGATCCAAACCTCTGAAACACTTCTGGGCGTGGAGAATCATCATCTTCACCTCTCACTTGGAGCTGTTGCAGTTGGGGTCGAGCAAGAAGTTCTGGGCACTTTCAGTCCAAGTCAGGCATCTCAACACCTTCCAAAGGAGTCATTGAAGTTATCTGGATCCTTACAATAGCTCTGTAACACCTTTTGATCAGAGCCAAATCTTCATTTTTCAGGTAAGTTTCAAAAGCTTCAAACTCTATGATTCACGCATGATAAATTTAAAATGAAGTTACCAGTTGGTTTCTGCACCTTCATAGATCATTAGCCCTCAATCAATTGCATCAAATCATGCATATATAGTATTTCATGTTTAATTTCAGTTTTAGGGTTCTTAGTATTCATGCTTGCGAATTTTATGTTATACTGAAAATAAATAAAATTAAAGGACACCATTATGATCCTCGTTCAAAAACGAGCAAAATCCATGTTTACATCTTTAAGTTTGGTTGAGAAACGAAGGAGATAGCAAAATTCAAAATTTTGAAGCTTGAGGTTGAAGATGAAGATGGTGGCACCATTTTTGGAATTTCCCAGATTTGAGTTTATTTTATTTTGAATGATGGGTGTGTTATCTACGAATTCATCGTAGTGTCCCAATGGTTACAGCGCGCGTCCAAAAGCCTTGCCTTGCCTTAGGTCTGGGGTTCGATCCCCCCCTCAGACCTTTTGTTCATTTATTTTCTTTTTTAGCTCATTCATTGCTTTGTTCTACATATAATCATATGGGCTCCCTTCTTAAACAAGCCACGCGCGTGGCCCAGTTGGTATTTGTTTTGTTTGGTAATCTATAGGGCGTGGGTTCAAGCCTTGAAGGAGACAAACCCAAATTTTGTATCACTATTTTCCTTTGTTTTATTCACAAACTTCACATAATTATTTAACCTATCAAATTAATCCATTTTCACTTCATTTTTCACACACTTGTTATTTAATATACCTATTTTATGAATAATCAAAAAAATCATAAAAATATTATTTATTTCATGTATTTTAATTAGGTTTAAAATAGTATGTTTTAAGTGTTTTCTTAAATACTTTAAAATATATATTTTCATTTTGTTTTAACCTAATTACTTTGTGAATAATTTTATGATAAAACCCTAATTATTTAGGTCTTAATTAGGTATAGATTTCATCTTTGCCTTAATTAAGTTGACTTTTGTCAATATTCAAAACTGTTTTCGATCTCTGATTAAACAGATGATTAAGGTTTTCAAACAACAAAACCTTATATCATTTCAATCATTTTCAACTGTTTCTCATAAACAGTAAATCATTTTTTAAGTGGGCCTCTAATAGAGTGTAAGTCCCAACACCTTGTTCTCTTCTTAGCTTGTTTTCAAAACTGTATTTTCAAAATCTTCTTTCTGTTTTCAAAACATTCTTCTGGTATTTGAAGGGCATTATTCCCGGTGAAACTCTTCAGATACCTATGTGACCTATGTCCATCTTCATTTCTTCTGTTTTCAAAAAACCATTAACTGTTTATCATATATATATTCAACTGTTATCCATCAATTACTGGTAAGGCTTTGTACATACTTCTTCAAAGGCCTCCACTCCATCCAGGTTAGGCTTTACAAGCTTCCCATTTACAGTCTTTATTTAAATTATTGTCAAATATAGAACTGTTTATATATATATATATTAGAACTACGTTTGAGTATAAACCTTAGGACAGTTAAACTATATATATATTATAGGAATATGACCTAGGATTGAGAATGTCTTCCCGGTGAAGGCTCTTTCCTAATTAGAGATCTGTAGTTCAAACCCCCAAGATGAATTATTCTCGGTGAAACATCTTGACAAAAACCTTAGAATCCAAAAAAATAGGACACATCCACCCAAAGAGGAATTATTCCCGGTGAAACCTCTTACCCATTTGCTTAGAGCCAAAATAAGTTCAAAACTACATAGCTTTCTCTTGTGCTATAACAAGGACCCTCGATGACCCTCGATTAGCCTCCTCTTGGGCTTTGTACAAGGACCCACAGGCTTCTTAAAAGCATTTCCAGCTTCCTCTTAAGCTTGTATACAAGGATCCATCAGGTTTCTTATAAACATAGGAACAGGTCTTTAGTCACCTCTTAACATACCCTGGTGAGTTTCTTCCAATTTAAACCAGACTTTAAACAAGCTAAGTTTGTCTCAATTTTACATTGAGTACACCTTTTGGAATGAGAGACATGGACAGTCTCTGTCACCCTTATCTTCATCAATTTTCCTTAGCAGAGTCTAGGATCCATGTTTGCTTATCCTCAGCAAGAGTCGGCCTTAATCTTGGGCTTTAAAACAAGAAGTCTCCACTAGATATTCTTTCTGCCATTTTAACATTCTTTCATTTCAACAAAAACCCCTGGAAAGGGTTAGCCTCCAAAATCACTTCTTCAAAAACCAAAGATTCATTTCTCTTAGGAGATAATTTCCCCAAAAGAGTCAAAACCCCTGGAAAGGGTCAGCCTCCAAAAACATGACAAAAATCAGTCTTTTAACAGACAATTTCTCCAGCTGAGTCAAAATCCCTGGAAAGGGTTAGCTTCCAAAAAAAATCAGTCTTTTAATAAATAAATCCTTCAGTAGAGTCAAAACCCAACAAAAACAGTTAGCCTCAACCTTGGGCTTCATACAAGGCACCAAAACAATAAAACTCCCCTGTTAATAGTGAGCCTCAACCTTGGGCATTGTACAAGGCAGATAATAGAGTCTCCTCTAGTGAGTCCTTCATTGTTCAGTAGCCACAACCTTGGGCTTTGTACAAGGCAGATAAACCATATGTCGTGTGTCAAAGATTCCTAACATCTAGGATCTTTTCCCATAGAGTCATCCATACTCAGTTTATTTAAGAGTCCGCCACAACCTTGGGCTTCATACAAGGCAGAAAATAATATTTCCCCCTAGTTAGAGTCAGCCTCAATTCTGGGCTTTGTACAGAACACCAAATAAAACCCATCAAAATAGATTTTCCCTAAGTAGAGTCAGCCTCAATTCTGGGCTTTGTACAGAACATAAAAATCCCTTGTAAATTAATCCCCAGTGGAGTTTTCTCCCAGAGTCATAATAATAATCAATCAATCAAAAAAGCCTCAAGCTTGGGCCTCATACAAGCCAGTTAAAGATCAAATCTTTTATACAGTAGATAGACATAGCTTATCTCTATAGAGAGATCTTTCTTCTATCTCACCACATTCAAACAAACAAACATTACATTTCATTTTAATCAAGTCTCCCATTTAGGATTTTGAAAGGCATGAGTTGGCAGTAAAACCCAGACATGTGGTAACTTTCCCTAATTTGGATGAGCATCTTTCTTTCATTTAAGAGGCATTTGACTGGTATACTTGCACATACACAAGTAAGGTCCCCCTCTTGAATGAAATGAATTCAGTTATTCTGTCACTCTTTTAATGTTTGTGGTGGAATAGTAGAAATACCTCTCTATAAAGATGACTTCATGTCTCTTTACTGTTAACAGAGATTTAATTCAAGCTTCAACCTTGAGCTTCAAGCAAGGCACCCAAAAATAATTAATAATTAATTAGTTCCCCGAACTACATTAAGCTCTGACTTCCACTAGGGATATGTAGGCATGAGGTTCACAAGGAATCTCAGCGAGCTAATAAAATACCAAAAATAGTCAGTCTGTCTGTCTGTCTTTCTTTTATTTAATTCAATTCCTTCTCCTAATACAAAGGAGAAACTTTTCCAATAATCATTAGCAGCACAAACACATTTAGACACAGAGAAGGTTCCTGTAGAGTACTACAGATATGTAGGGTGCTTAAACACTTCCCTATGTATAACCGACCTCCCGGACTCCAGAATTTCTAGTCTAGGTGAATCCCCACACTTAGCAAACTCCTAGGGTTTAGTTGAGATCTTTTTTCCCCTTTCCTACTCGTAGGACAAATAAGAAAGTTCGTGTTTTATCGTAGGAAGAACTGAAATAAAATTCATCCCACCACGGGCGCATTCTCCTTCCAAATTTCGCGTGAAGGGTCTAGCGTGCCGTCCTCCCAAGTGAAACGGGGAGGTAAAAAATACGACAACCACAGGTGTCTCAGCAGATGTTATGACAATGTCAGGAACATGGGTTCCTTGAAAGAGCTTATGATGAAAGAGTAAAGAGCTTGCTCTTTTGCACATAGAATATTTGTCATTCAGGATGTTAGGAAATGATTCAAGATAATTCCACAAATAAGGGAGGGGAAAGCAATGGGGCCTTTAACACTATAGCTACCAGCATGCTTTAAAGTTTGCTTAAAAATATAAAACCCATAGTCGACTTTGGTCTTAGTCCCACCAATAGCAAAGATGAATTTACCTAGAACAACAGATGTCATACCCTAATTTTACCCTAAATTTTTAGTTCATCATTAACTCATACCATAGGTATTACCTTAGTTATTTCTTATCTTTGTGCATCATTACATCATACATATTCCATATGGTCATGATCCTTTAGTTGAAGTTCATCTGCATTCCATAATTCATTTGCATTTTAGACTTCATAATTGTTAAGTTGGCATTTTTTTAGTCCTTTTAATTTTTGGATCTTTAATTGCATTTTTATTTTAATTTTTATTTCAAGACATTTTGGATTGAGTTAATTAATTAAAATCATATTTTAATTACTAATATCAATTTAAACTAAGATGGAAATAGGAATTATTATCATTTATCACTTATTCATTTTTCTAAGCATTAGTAAACAAATAAATAGTAGTCCAAATTTGCACCACATTAAATTAATAAAAATAAAAAAAATAGTTTTATTTTTTCTTTCTATAATTACAATTACTTTGTGAATAAAAAAAATAGTTGTTGCTATCTGGTCAAGTGAGGACACACTGTGCTTCGTCCCATTTCCCACGCATCTGTCCAGCCTTTCATGTAAATGCCATCATGTTCACCATCAAACCATCATCTTCATACAGCATATAGCATATGCTCTGTACAAAACAACAAACATAACAGTCCAAAAACAAACAAAAACCTGTTTCAAAACCTGCAAACCCTGTCCACAAAACAACAAAAACTTCTGCTATCATTACACCAAAATAAACTAAACCAAACCTGCATACAAAAGTAACAAAATCAGTTCACTAATATGTTCAAATCCATCCCCAATTTCCCCCCAAAAATGATTTCAATCCCCCTATAAAGCATAGGAGACGAAAACCTCACAACTCAACCTTGAGCAATTCATTAAATAATTCAAATCGCACAGAGTCACGAAATTCAGAAGAAGAAGAAGAAACAGAAAGCATACAAAGGGTGGCTCGAAGTCAAAAAGGAGAAGCGTGAGATGTTGTCGTTGTTTTGTTCATATCTGAGCGTTGAGAAATAGAGTGAGAACGAGAGAGCTGTGAGAGAAGTGAGGGCGGTTGGGCCAGATCCATTTTTTCTGCAGACCCACACCCCCAAACGCCTCAATGCAGTAGGCAAATGGGCTCATTCTTTAGCCCAACTTGTTTACTTTTTTAAATAATCATTTTCAAAAAATGTGAAAAACATAAATAAAAACAAGTCTTTTTATTTAGAATAAATTCAAAGATGTCAACCATTTTCATTCAAATAAGTGCTCGATCCAATATCGAGTCAATGGCAAAACTTCTAAAAAAATAAAGAGAACTTCAAAAAAAAAACAAAGAGATCAAGTGACAAGAGGTGAACACCTCTTGAATACCTTCGATCATTTGAATCAAACATTAAAAGTTCTTTCTTAATCAAAGAGATCAAGTGACAAGAGGTGAACACCTCTTGAATACCTTCGATCCTTTGAATCAAACATTAAAAGTTTCTTTCTCTAAAAACGTTTTCATTAATTAAATCAAGAGAACAAGTGACAATTGGTGAACACCTCTTGAATACCTTGATCTTTTGAATTAAAATACATTAATTAAACAAGGACAACAAGTGACAATTGGTGAACACCTTTTGAATACTTTGGGTAAAGAAGGCGCTAGGTGAACACCTATGCTCAAACCTTTACTAAAACTCCATAAAAAATCATTCTTACCAACTTGGATAACAAGTGACAATTGGACTCGCATCCTTTTGAATATCTTGGGTGAAGAACGCGCTAGGTGAACACCTATGCTCAAACTGTTCACTAAACATCCATTCTAAAATCCATCAACAAACTCGTAGTTCTTTCGTAGTTCTTTCGAACTACAATCGCTCTGATTCTTCCATTGAAGATATGTAGGCATACGACTCAAATGTCTTGGCGAGCACACTAATAAAAAAATATAATTTCGTAGCTTCGAACTACAATCGCTCTGATTCTTCCATTGAAGATATGTAGGCACAAGACTCAAATGTCTTGGCGAGCACACTAATAACAAAATATAATTTCGTAGTCCCGAACTACGATTGCTCTGACTTTCCCATTGCACGAGGGAATACGTAGGCACAAGACACAAACGTCTTGGCGAGCATAATAATAAAAAATATTTTCTTTTTTCTCCCTAATAAAAAACCAAAAACATGTTCTTTCTCTTAATAAAATAAACATAGACTTAAGCTACCTCTCGATTGCAAAACAACTAAATGGGTCCCATCGAGTACGATGGAGGTAAGGGGTGTTAATACATTTCCCTTGCTTAACCGACTCCCGAATCCAAATTTGGTTGCGAAGACCATCTTATTCATTGTTTTCATTTCCCAAGGGTTTTATCAATATTTTCCCTTTCCCATTGGAATAAATACAATTTGGTGGCGACTCTGTTTGTTACCATTTCGTGGCGACTATTTTTTGACCCGCAACAGCAGAAATTGTAGACTTGTGTTAAGTTGGCACCCAGTTGGCAGCTCCAATCCTGTGAAGTATAGCATACTTCACACTTAGCTTGCTGGCATTCAATTTTTCTTTGACAGGCCACGTCTTGACTTGTCCAGCAGTAATTACCTTGCACATTTGATTATCAGACACTTCCAACTCAGGCTGAGCTTCATTGGATCTTTCTAGAAATTTGTTGATCACAATGGAGAAGTTAACACAATTTCCCCTGACAAACACTTTCAAGTAATCCTTAGCTTTCTTGTTGGCACAATCTTCATGTAAATTCACAATGAACTCCTTCACAAGGACTTCATAACACTTGGAGAATTGATTCACATTTTTTATCAGCCCAGCTTCATGAATGAGATTCACAATCTCTTCACACTCAATTGGCATCAAAGCAGGCACCCTGTCTGTTTATTTCTAGGTGAGATCTAGGGACAATAAATTCTGGTACTATGGACAAGGATGTAATTATTTTTGAGAATAGACCACCCATTATGGATGGGTCTAACTATGACTACTGGAAACCTCGTATGGTAGTTGTTTTGAAGTCTGTGGACAGCAAGGCCTGGAGAGCTGTGAACAAAGGATGAGAACATCCTACGAAGAAAGATAAAGATGGAATTTCTGTTAATAAGGATGAGGGTCACACTGAAGGTGGTCAAGCTGAAGAGAAAGAACCTGAGAAGACCAATGCTGATAAGGTGATCAAACTTGATGATCTCTCTAATGATGACTTGGTTGCTTCTATCAATCCAAGTATAACCAAAAGGCTTATGAGGAGGAAGGGAAGCAAGCTGTGGATGAGGACTCTCTGAAGAAAAAGACTGTGGTTAAGCCCAGTTCTGTTGGCCCCAAGAAATCTTGGAGCAAAGTGGTGCCTAAGAAGAAAAAGGCTAGAATTATTGCTGAGAATGAGTCGGATTCTGATGTTGCTCTGGATGTCAATGACATCCCTCCCAAGAAGAAGGCCTCTACTAGCAAGCTTGCTGCTAGTGTCCCTGAAGTGCCTATTGATAATATTTCTTTTCACTATCCATCCAGTGTAATCAGATGGAAATATGTCTATCAGAAAAGATTGGCCTTAGAGAGGGAGCTTGCTCAGAATGCTCTTGAGTGTGAAGAGATTGTGAATCTCATTCATGAAGCTGGGCTGATAAAAACCGTGACTCAATTCTCCAAGTGTTATGAAGTCCTTGTGAAGGAGTTCGTTGTGAATTTACATGAAGATTGTGCCAACAAGAAAGCTAAGGATTACTTGAAAGTGTTTGTCAGGGGAAATTGTGTTACCTTCTCCCCCACTGTGATCAACAAATTTCTGGAAAGATCCAATGAAGCTCAGCCTGAGTTGGAAGTGTCTGATAATCAAATGTGCAAGGTAATTACTGCTGGAAAAGTCAAGACGTGGCCTGTCAAAGAAAAGTTGAATGCCAACAAGCTAAGTGTGAAGTATCATATACTTCACAGGATTGGAGCTGCCAACTGGGTGCCAACTCAACACAAGTCTACAATTTCTGCTGTTCTAGGTAAATTCATCTTTGCTATTGGTACTAAGACCAAAGTCGACAATGGGACATATATTTTTTAGCAAACTTTAAAGCATGCTGGTAGCTATAGTGTTAAAGACCCCATTGCTTTCCCTTTCCTTACTTGTGGAATTATCTTGAATCAATTTCCTAAGATCCTGAATGACAAAGATTCTATGTGCAAAAGGGCAAGCCCTTTACTCTTTCATCATAAACTCTTTCAAGGAACCCATGTTTCTGACATTGTCATAACATCTGCTGAGACACCCCATGGGTAAACAATTATGTGTGTTCTTTATTGTTTTCATGCGTTTCTGTTTTAACGATTTATGTTGTGTAATTGTGGATGTCATAACATCTAGTAAGACATCCAGCGTGAGTTACTAGAATTTTCAATGATAGATGTGAACCCTTGGTACATTGTGGCAGTAGAACATAAGGAACGGAAACCAACTACGGTGACAAGTAACATATTTTTCACCAATGACATTCAGGTCACCCACAATTATGTTTTGAGATGAACCGTTGACACTCTCTATGGTATGAGCTGTAATGTTCTGGCCCAAGATCAACGTGGTAAAGTTTAGCATTCTTTCAAAAGAAATTTCACAGGTTCTCTCCTCCCCTGTATAAGCAGGATTGTGACACGCTTTGACTGACTCCATCATGGTTTTAAAAAGGTTGTCGAACACATTTAGAAGTTGTGACATTTCAGAAGAACCAGATGGTAGTTTCTTCAATAGGGACCGAGGCAAGAAAGACTGTCTTCCTTGAAAAAAAAGTCCTTCTTCAACATATTTCATCCCCCTTAAAGCTTTTGTTTTATTTCTTATAAGTATGGTAGGTTAATGGAGGCTTTGTGAGTATGGCTTCCTTCTCCTCCTGCTGAGAAGGAGGATGATTCTTATTATTATAATGCAATTGATAGCTTACTTGAGGCTTTGCGAGTATGGATTCCTTCTCCTCCTGCTGAGAAGGAAGATGGTTCTTATTATTATAATGCAATTGATAGCCTACATGAGGCTTTGCGAGTATGGCTTCTGTTATACCCCAAAATTTGCCCACTTCTTTTTTCAGGAAAGTTTCAATATGAAAATTAAGAGTCTCATATAAACATGGATTTTTTCAAAATATCCTGACATATGAAGAACTTGGTTTAAACTTTTTCAAAAGTGACGCGAAAGCGTCCGATCGACAAAAAAGAGTCAGTTCACGTATCCCACCCACGGAGGGGTATGGCCCGAAAGGACGGTCCACAGCTTCCTTCTCCTCCTGCTGAGAAGGAGGATGATTCTTATTTTAACGCAATTGATAGCTTACTTGAGGCTTTGCGAGTATGAATTCCCTGTCCTACTGAGAGAAGCACGAGGTGTTGACAGCTTGGCAGAATAGATACTTCTCTAACTTGGTAACCGCAGGAAGTATCTTTTCTAGAATAAATAGTGGAATCGGTACTTTGCTCGTTGTACTTCGGTTCCAGTATTCTATTGCGAGCTCTCGAGGTGTGGAAGTAAAATTTTGTTGTCTTAAAGACACCAATGCCGAGAATATTATAAAAATAAGAATCACACGCATGGTTGATAATTGTTTGAGCATGGTTGATAAATGGTTGAGTATAGTTTGAGTTTGAGAATTGTTTAGAAGATGGTGTTATTTATAGGAGAATGAAAATTTATGGAAGGTGAAAGTGAAAGGATGGGGAAGTGTGAATAGTTAGATAAACATGCGATTTTATGGATGCTGGTAGAATGAAAATTAATGGAAGGTAAGAGGATGAATACGTGACAAGTGATTTTGTGGAGGTGAATATTTTCAAAATATTCACCTCCACAAAATCACGTGTCACGTATTCATCCTCTTACCTACCATTAATTTTCATTTTACCAACATCCATAAAATCGCATGTTTATCTAACTATTCACACTTCCCCATCCTTTCACTTTCACCTTCCATAAATTTTCATTCTCCTATAAATAACACCATCTTCTAAACAATTCTCAAACTCAAACTATACTCAACCATTTATCAACCATGCTCAAACAATTATCAGCCATGCGTGTGATTCTTATTTTCATAATATTCTCGGCATTGGTGTCTTTAAGACAACAAAATTTTACTTCCACACCTCAAGAGCTCGCAATAGAATACTGGAATCGAAGTACAACGAGCAAAGTACCGATTCCACTATTTCTTCTAGAAAAGATACTTCCTGCGGTTACCAAGTTAGAGAAGCATCTATTCTGCCAAGCTGCCAACACCTCGTGCTTCTCTCAGGAGGACAGGGAATTTATACTCGCAAAGCCTCAAGTAAGTTTTCAATTGCGTTAAAATAAGAATCATCCTCCTTCCCAACAGGAGGAGAAGGAAGCCATACTCGCAAAGCCTCAAGTAGGCTATCAATTGCATTATAATAGTAAGAATCATCTTCCTTCTCAGATGGAGGAGAAGGAATCCATACTCGCAAAGCCTCAAGTAAGCTATCAATTGCATTATAACAATAAGAATCATCCTCCTTCTCAGCAGGAGGAGAAGAAAGCCATACTCACAAAGCCTCCATTAACCTACCATACTTATAAGAAACAAAACAAAGGCTTCAAGGCGGGTGAAATCTGTTGAAGAAGGACTTTTTTTCGTCAGAGTATGATGACGGTGGGGAGTATCATCAGAATGCCGAATATCAAGGATTATTTACCAAGACAATCTTTCTTGCCTCGGTTCCTATTGAAGAAACTACCATCCGGGTCTTCTGAAATGTCACAACTTCTAAATGTGTTTGACAACCTTTATAAAACCTTGATGGAGTCAGTCAAAGCGTGTCACAATCCTGCTTATACAGGGGAGGAGAGAAGCTGTGAAGTTTCTTTTGAAAGAATGCTAAACTTTACCACGTTGATCTTGGGCCGGAACATTACAGCTCATACCACAGAGAGTGTCAATGATTCATCTCAAAACATAATTGTGGGTGGCCTGAATGTCATTGGTGAAAAATCGGTTACTTGTCACCGTAGTTGGTTTTCGTTCCTTATGTTCTACTGCCACAATGTACCAAGGGTTTGCATCTATCATTGAAAATTCTAGTAACTCATGCTGGATGTCTTATTGGATGTTATGACATCCACAATTACACAACATAAATCATTAAAACAGAAACGCATGAAAACAATAAAGAACACATAGAATTGTTTACCCAGTTCGGTTCAAACAACCTACTCTGAGGGCTAACAAGCCAGGGAGGAAATCCAATATAAGCATAATTAATTCGGAGTTAAACTCCCCGTTTACAACTCCTCACTTAAAACCTACCCAATGTAATTCCAATCTATTCCTAGTCCTGAGTATCTCCACTCACTCCCTCTCAATCACAGTAGTGATTACAAATAAACATTATACAAATTCAGAGAGAAGACACGCTTCAAAAACACACCTTGATCTGCTTAAAAGCTTCAATCAAGAGACACACACTCGTGCTTAAAAGCTTTGAGTGGCAATTAACAAAAACAACCTATTCCAACGCAATCATCAAAGACAATTACTTGGAGTACAAGAGACAGCTACAGAACTACGGTTCTTCACAGTTAACAATCTTTCTCTCTTTGCGTTCCAAATTAGGATTGCAGACTTTTTATATGTAGCTCTTGGGCCTTGGGCTTTTTTAGAAACAAATTAGGGTTAACCAAGTTAACCTAATTTACACGCCATCTGGTTTTTACAGAATGTGCTGTCAGCAGAATCTTCTGGGCAAAATATTCAGCACACAATAAAAGGTTTCCTAAATTGTAGATTGAGAGAAATCAGGAAATACAACTAATAAAATATAACAGCTCCTACTGTCACACAAGGATGTCATGACATCAGTCATGACATTCACTACAGAACGTGTATTAGCTTAACACATATGCAAACTACTGTCTTCTCCCCAAAAAATTTTGGCCACAAGCTTTGACAGTAGACAATGCAAACTACTGTCTTCTCCCCAAAATTTCTCAGATCCATCAACATCTTATTCATCAGCATTATCTACAAGCTCAGCATCAGATTCAAGAGAGCTGATCAACTTCACAAGGCTCAGCATTGTCTACAAGCTCAGCATTGTCTATGCTTTGACAGTAGACAATGCTAATGAAGAAGATGTTGATGTATATATATATAAGCGGGTGTGATTTCGGGTTTCGAGAGCTGGTTTCACACTACCCAAACCCGCACCCGAAATATCAGGTGGCACCCGAACCCAAACCCAATCAATTTGGGTTTTCCCCCGTTGACTCGGGTTCGAGTGCGGGTGGGCCCCGCGTGTTTGGGTCTGCTTGTCATCCCTATTCATCATAAGCTCTTTCAAGGAACCCATATTCCTGACATTGTCATAACATCTGCTGAGACACCCCATGGGACCTCTAAAGCCAATGAGTCAAAGATTATAGCTGCTAAATAGGGGGAGTAGTACTATCACCCCAGAACAAGTTTTTCTATGTTCAGAACTAATTGTCTTTTGTTTAATGATCAAGCCAATTGTTGACAATTTATATTGTGCTTGAAGTAGTTGAGTAGCTAGCTGATGTGTGCTTGAGTAGTGTAGCTATCTTGTAGAATTCTGAGATGAGTATGTTGGTTGTATGTTGTGCAGACTTAGTATGTGGTGTTGTTTCTGCCTCTATCGGGTATGTGTGTCAGTATTAGCCTTTCTGCTTCTCTGGTCGTATGCTAGTTATTTTCTGCTGCTGTGTTTCTCTGATGGTGACCAGAGTGTTTTAGCCAAAAAGTGCAGCCAATCAAGAACATCTACATCCTCATACACCTCAACAAAACGGGGTAGCCGAACGCAAAAATCGGCATCTCGTAGAAACCACTCGGACCCTACTTCTCCATGGTAATCTTCCACTTTGGTTTTGGGGGGATGTTGTGCTAACATCATGTTACCTTATAAATCGCATGCCCTCATCTGTTCTTAACAATAGAATCTCTCATTCAATCCTTTTTCCCAACTCTCCACTTCACCCGATTCCTCCTCGAGTCTTCGGGTCCACATGTTTTGTACATAATCTCTCTCCTGGTCTTGATAAATTATCAGCTCGATCACAAAAGTGTGTCTTTCTTGGTTATCATCGATCCCAAAAAGGTTATCGTTGCTACTCACATACTCTACAACGATACCTCGTATCGGCCGATGTAACCTTTTTCGAGTTTGTTCCATATTTTGAGTCCAGCCAAGTAACTCCGAAACCCCTTCAGGATAATACTCCCACACCTCTTCCGGAAGTCCCATTTCTCATTATCCCCCATCATTCTAGCCCTACAGTTGACCCCCTCAATTCTCGCCCACTTCAAACATATCAGCGTCGTCAATCCACGTATGTCGTACCTATCCCTGAGAAAGTACCTATTTCTGAGACAGTACCTGCCCCTGAGGTCATTGCAGACTCTCCTCCGACGCCTTCGCCATCATTGGATCTGATCCCACAACTTGAGTCCAATCTTCCGATTGCTCTTCGAAAAGGTATACGTTAAACACGGAATCCTTCCCCACATTATATTTATTTATGTTATCATCGTCTTTCCCCCTTTGCGGTATACTTGTTTGTCTTCTCTGTCTTTTATTTCTATTCCTAACACTCCAGGTGAAGCATTATCTCACCCTGAGTGGAGGCAAGCAATGATTGACGAAATGTGTGCTCTTCAAGGCAGTGGTACTTGGGAACTCTTTAGTAGGTTGTCATTGGGTTTATACAGTGAAGTTGGTCCAGATGGTAAGTGTAGCAACCTACCCTAAAAATTAAGCTTTTAGAGTCGCCACCTATTCTGAAGGGCGAATAGGAAACCCTACGCAGTTAAGAGATCGGGGTAAGTTATTATAATCAGGTCGAGGGAAGGTGTTAGGCACCCTCAACCCTTTCCTATGGCTTTGAATCTAAGGTAACAGTTTATGGCTAAAAGTTAAGGTTAATAGCTAAAGAAGTGAATAGGAGAAAAATTGAGATTTTAGGGAGGGGGACTCGCCTTGGTTATCCAAGTGCCTACGTATCTCCTTAGGGAGAATCAGAGTCAACGTAGTTCGGGCACAGGGTTGTACGCCTTAGAATTAGAGCTTGAATGTGTTGACGGTATTTTGAATTACCGTTTCGCAGTTTTGAAAAGGTATTTTGAATTACCTTCGTAGTTTCGCAGTATCGAAGATATGAAAATCTGTGGTTTGTGGTTTGATGTGTTTTAAGTGTTTGGGCGTACAACCCTGATTTAATATGTCACCGTTAGATGCGATGATCAATAGATTTGATCAGTATAGCTAACGGATTAATGGGGCATTGCTGGTTACTCAGATCGATTGATTCGATCGTCGCGGGCAGCAAATTAAATGTATTTTAAATTACATTTTAAATCTCATGTCTTGTTCTTTTATCTCTCGTCTAATACGACTAATAGCTTTAGTCGGGTCGAGGAGAGAATTAATTGAAGGTTAATGTTTTCTTTGCCAAATGCGCAATGGGATTGGGCAAACCCTAATACTTACACCTTTATAGGGTTTTTGTGATTTAATATTAATTAAAACTAATTAAATCAATTAAGTCGAATAATCGACATAATCGAATAATAGGGAAAATGTTATAAACCTAAACCTAATCCTAATTCTATTTTCCTAATCCTAATTTATAAATTAATTTAATTAAACATAATTAGTGGATACTTAATTCAATTAATTAAACAAGTAAAATAGAAAATATATAATAAAACCTGGGCAGAATTCTGTGCAGCGCCCCTTTGATGTCCATGATAAGGTTGCAGCTCCTGGGGCATTTGATCTGGAGAGCTAACGATCAGATGGTTGCTAATGGAGGGTGTATCGTGAGCCAGCGAGGGCGTATAGCACCGGATCTATGAACTCATGCTTTATTAAATAAACAACGTCGGAAGTGGGGATCGAACCCCCTCCCTTATGCAAGAAGTCCTTAAGCGCCTCCTCTTAGCCATTGTGCCATGTTTTGTTCGCTATTAAAGTAATCACCAACAAAAATAATATACCAAAACGAATAACTCAAAAAAATTAAAATTAAACCGCGCCCAGTCACACCCCTTCTTCTTCGTGGGTTCTTTTTTTCAGAAACTCAAGACTTTTTGGCCACGCTTTGCAAACATTGCCACAGCCCCTGCAACATTCAAATAACGTTATACGTAATATAAATAGATTCCGAAACCATGGTTCGACTCCTTTAGATCCCCTGAACACTCCGGTGGCTTCAGTTTCCTCTAATTTTGCTTGTTTTGAAGAACCCCAATTTGAAGCTTGGGTAACCTATCAATGGTGGTTCTTGAAACCTGCAGTGAAACTCAAATTAATTGACACAAGGAGATTCTAAACGAGATTATAAACACAAACACGTATTCGAATTCGATTTATGATGCGCATATGGTGGAACTCGAATAAAAAAATTTCGGAGCATAAAACGCGGACGTCCAGATACGTGTGAGCGGGTTCAGATCGATGCTAATGATTTGGTTATGTTCAGAGAACTCCAGGGAATTGATTTAGATGTTTGGTTTGGCTCGAATCCGATTGGGATTCCTCTTCCTTCCTCTCTTTTTTTTCACGGTATTGCAAGCCTCCCAGCCTAGTTTTTTTGCCAAAAATCCCCCTCTTTGCCTTGGCTCCCATTCTGTCTTTATAATACTACCAATTAGGTCTCCAAATTTATCAGAAATCTTGCTTTTAAATGCTAAGATATTTGATTTGGAATCCAATCCAGTCTTGCCGTATTTCTTTTTTGATCCTCTGTTCTTGCAAATCCAACCTTTCCATGAAACGTGAACAAATTTGTTTTTTTGTTTTTTTTTTCTTTATTTTATTTTTATTTTAACAACCTAATAATAATAACTATAACTAATAATAATAATAATAGTAAAATAAAATACTAATAATTAAATAGTAATGATAGAAACTAATAATAATAAATGATAATTCTATCAAAATTAATAATAAACCAACTAATATTAATAAACCTTATAATTACTTCTAATGAACCTAATAAAACTAATAATCCTAATTATTTAACTTAATGACCATAATATCAAAAATATTAATAATAATTGATAATAGGTAATTAATCCTTAGTTAGTAATAATAGTATTATTCGATAAAATGAAAAAATGATAAAATAAACAAATGATGAGAATAAAAATAAAACAAATGTCCCAATATCAAATTAGATCTTAAGTATTTGCTATTCATACCTCCATTTTGTTTTAATCAATTTATAAGGGCATTTTATAAGAGATCGAGTTTATTAATAGATATATTAAACCCTATGGCTCTTAATTTTTAACACCCTTAATAAATTAAAAGATGTGAATTATATCGGGTAAATTTTGGGGTATGACAGTAAGATTGATCGATTTAAAGCTCGCTTGGTAGCCAAAGGATACACTCAGATTTTTGGGATGGATTATAGTGACACCTTCTCGCCTGTAGACAAGATGACATCTGTTAGACTTTTCTAGCCATTGCAGCCATTCGACATTGGCCTCTTCATCAAATTGACATCAAAAATGCCTTTTTACATGTTGATCTTGAAGAGGGAGTATATATGGAGCAACCACCCGGGTTTGTTGCTCAGGGGGAGTCCTCAAATATGGTTTGGATGAAGGATAGAAAAACACTTAGAAACGGGGGTTTGAATAAGTGTGACTTTAAAAACTCTTAAGATAAAAACAATGAACACAATATTTTTATCCTGGTTCGTTGTTAACGAAACTACTCCAGTCCACCCCCTTAGAGTGATTTACCTCAACTGAGGATTTAATCCATTAATCAATCTTGATTACAATGGTTATCCACTTAGAAACACTCTAAGTCTTCTAGAGTATATTGATCACACCTTGATCACTCTAGGAAATCAACACTTAGAAACTTCTAAGTCTTCTAGAGTCTACTGATCACAACTTGATCACTCTAGGAAATCAACAATTAGAAACTTTTAAGTCTTCTAGAGTCTACTGATCACAACTTGATCACTCTAGGAACCTTTTACAAATCAATATAAAATAAATGTTTACAAGAGTATTGAAATGCTTCTTAGAAAGCTATAATCACAACTGTGATAATTCTCTTAAGTTCTAAGCTTAACACTCACTAAGATATTACAATGAAAGTGAGGTTGAAGATGAAGTTCGTTAGTTTTGAATTCAGCAGCGTTTTGGTATTCTTTGCAAGAGTTGTTGTAATTGCTTCTGATTAGAACTTCACATATATAGGCATTTGAGAAGATGACCGTTGAAATGCATTTAATGCGTTGCGTGACTGGTCAGCTTTGCATTTAATGTTTTCACTGTTTTGTCAACTACCTCGAGCCATGCTTTTCTCTGCTTTTACTGACTTTGCCTTTTGTAGCTTCTAACGTTCCTTTTGTTAGTCAGAGATAGACTTCGTAGCCTGTCATCTAGAACTAACTTCTGATCTCAGATTTTGTGAATACAACGTTTGAATAATCAGAATCAGAGTTACAGCTTGGTGCAAAGCATCTTCTTGTCTTCTGACTTTAAAGTGATTTAGCATGATACTATAAGAACTTCAGTGCTTCTGCTTCTGATCTCAAGTTCTTCTGATGCTTCATAGACCATGTTCTGATTCTGCTTGACCATCTTCTGATGTCTTGCGAGAGCATGTTCTGATGTTGCAATCCAGAATCTTCTGAGTCAGTGCTTATTAGCGCTGAATTGTGCATACTCCTTATATATTTCCTTAAATGGAAAATGCATAGGATTAGAGTACCACATTGTCTTATACAAAATTCATATACATTGTTATCATCAAAACAAGAATATTGATCAGAACAAATCTTGTTCTAACAATCTCCCCCTTTTTGATGATGACAAAAACATATATAATTGATATGAATTTGCAATCAGAATATCAGATGACAAAAGACAATTTCACAGATATAGAAAAGCATATAATCAGAGTGTGTGAATATGTCTCCCCCTGAGATTAACAATCTCCCCCTGAAATAAATACTGGAAGAATTTATAAATAAAAAACTTCCCTGAGTATTTTTCATTTCAGCAGAGACTTTCACTTTGCCTAGAACTTCAAAATATTCAGAGCCTCTGCTTCTTGCTTCCATAGGACAGCTTCAGAGCTTTGAATTTCTTCTTAGTTGTCATAGCATGCTTGATTGAATCAGAATATTCTTGAATGTTTCAGAGCATCATCAGAGCATCTTTACATCCTGAAATGTTTCAGAACATACTAGACAAAAATTATCAGAACATGAATGTATCAGAGTCATAATGTGAATGTATCAAAGCATTCTTGATAACTATCATGTATCAGAGCATTCTTGATGAATAGCATTTATCAGAGCATATAAGATGAAGAAAATGTATCAGAGTATATTCTCAACCGAGAACATCAGAGCATTCTATGAATGACTATCAGAACATTCTTCTTCTTGCTTTTGATCTTGAAGCTTCACAACACTAAGCTTGCTTCAATTTTCCAAGAACATGCTTCTTTATAGGATTGCTTTTCCCATGTATTTGCTTCTTATGTTGAGCTTTTTCAGAATCTCTTCAATCCTGCAAAAAATCTTACAAACATAGAACTTGCAAATAATGTTAGGAATGTTGAGACTTAATCCCAGCAACTGATAATATAAATCAAATCAATTATCATGTTTCTCCCCCTTTTTGTCATAACATCAAAAAGCATTAAAAAGATTCACATGATAAAACAAAATAAAGTGAAGAAGATAATTTTTTATTGATTAACAAAATATATCAGAAGATACAGCAAGGATCAGAAGCATATGCAAGAAACAGATGCAAGAAACAAGAAAACATCTAAGACCAAGACACACTACGACTAGCCTAGTTTAGAAACTATCTTGGCCAGAAGGTTTTGAATCTCAGCAGTGCTTTCTGTCTGCGTCTTCATAAAAGATCTGAACTCATCGTGAGTTTCCTCATGTTTGTCCAGACGAGAAGCAAGATCAGCTTGATTCTGTTGAAGAGCCTTCATGGTGTTCACCAGAACAGAAGGTCCAGCAGAAGAAGCATCAAAGCTATTGTCCAGAACAGCAACATCGACCATGAGAACATCAGCTTGAGTTTCCTTAAGAGGAGATTGCATAGCAGGATGATTCTCAATAGCTTGTTTCTCGGCATCAGCTTCTGCTTCAAAAGCATCATCAGCATACACAGGTGAAGGGATATCAGAATCAGGATTCTCAAGTGCCAGAAGAATTGCAGCCAAATTCTTTGGAGGTGTAGGAGCAACAAGTTCTGAAGGGTAATCAACTTCTGGATATACCATAGCTGGTGCCTTAGCAGAGGGATTCTCCCTTAACCAGTTGAATAAGAACTCAAAGTCTCCAGTCACAACGTGATAGCTAGGCTTCCACACAACCATAGCCAAAGGATGAACTTCTTCAAGCTCATCAACGAAATCCTTCTCTTCAAGAGATTTCCAGCTCCTGATGGGATGATAGTACTTACCATCATCTAAATCCAAAAATTAGCCAGAAGATCCAATACTTTCAGCCAAGCATCTCTTCTAGATGTTCAGAAAATCAGTCTGAATATCCTTCTTAAAGACTTTCCACAACTTGCGAAGAACAACATGATCCATCTGGGACTCATAAGAAGCTTTCAGAGTTTCCAATCCAGTTCTGACCTTACACATCAACAAGTCATAGCAAGCATTAATAGAGGGTTCAGGAGGATTGAAGGTGAAACAATAGTCAGGGTAAAGAAGACTATAGGGTTTTTATTCTCTTGAGAACAAGGCAAGGGTGGTAGAAGATGAAGAATATATGGTGGAGGTGGTTGAGAGAATATTTTCATAAGGAAGATGGGGAGAGATAGCATTTTGTGGTTGAGGTTTTAGAACAGGTGTAGAAAGAAGTGGCTGGTTTATGTTTGTGGTTATGGAAGAAGATGGAGTGACAGAAGGAGGAGGCTTTTTTCTGAGGGGGACGTTCAGAAGAACGGTAAACTTTATGAATGAGCTTCTCAATTTGTTCATCAGTTCTTTTAGGTTTGAGATTCTCTCTGGGTTTCTTCTGCTTCTTTGCTTGCTTAGAATCAGAGCCTTCTTCTGTGGCCTTTCTCTTCAGTTTCTTTTCTTTTTTCTTATGTTCCTTCTTTCTTAACTCTTCTAGAGATGAAAGAGTTCGTCCTCGAATCCAAGCAGGATCAACAAAAGTTTTTGCTATAACACATGACTTCAGATAGCGTTTGACAGATTTGTCTAGCTCCTCTTTGAACATGTGAGAAAAACCCACAACACGAGTTCTTCTAGTTAGAATATCTGGAAACATTGTTGAAGGAGTGGTTACTTCTTCAATCAGCTGCATCCTTTTTAGAGTCTGAGCATTCAGAATAACTCCTTGGATAACAGACAAGTTCTTAGATGAGCCAGCTGCTCTCAGAACTTCTATCAAACCACTTTCAATCAGAATGTCTGAAATCATCCTTCCAAGAGGAATAGTATTCTTCTTGAGTTTGGGATTCTTCTGACGTTCTTCATCTTTTGATTCTTCTATATTAGTCTTCAGATGTTGAAAAAGAATGTGTGGTAGATTGACTCTCATTCCTTTTCCAATGCAGAATAATATATACTTCTGATCCTGATTGACATAGGTAGCAGCACTTAATGATTTTCTATGATAGAGAGATCCCAGAATGATCTCAGCCCATACTCTGTAGGAAGGCTTTAAGGCAATAATGAAGGTAGAGGCGATACCAGAAGTAAACAACTCTCGATCAACTTTCTCCCAATCAGTTCTTCCATGAAGAGCACCAGAGATTCCATCCAAACCATCAAGACCATATAGTTTCCTTATCAGTTTCTCAATTACAACAACTTCATGCCCTAGCACGAAGGAGATGATGGCAGTTGACGTAACTGTTGCATGTGTCCAGAAATCCTTAACCAATATAGGATAGACTGGTCCAATCAACCTTTCAAAGTAGTTTGACCATTCTTGTATCAGCATAGCAATTTTGGTTTTGAAATCATGTGCCATAAGGTTTTCAAAATCCACCATTGTTTCGCAGAGAACCTCTAGTTCATTATAAGGAATCGAACAAGACTTCAAAGGAAGATATGCAGGTTTCCTTTGTTGAACATGATGTTGCGATGATACCTTGCGTTGAACATTCGGAGATGAAGCCATGGATTCACACTGAGATTCAGGTTTAGAACTAGGTTTTATGCAAAACGAGAGAGATGAACAATGATGAACAAAGAGAGAGAGAATGTAAAAAGATGAAATGTTATGGAGATGAGTTTATATAGGCACGGATTTGAAATGAAATGCAATATGTTTCTGAATGAACAGGATTACAGAAAATCAAATGCATTTAATGTTGAGTGACGTTAGGGCAAAACGTGATATTTGAAATGATTTGCACAGTTACCTAGGGCGGCGTCTCATCAACTGCACGCATGTTTGTCCCTTTAGAGTGAACACGTGTTCATCTTCTGGAGTAGCTGGTGACAGCTGTTTTGCTTTAAAAGAGATTCTGAATCAACTTAGACATATGAAACGTTAGTGATAACAGAATCAGAATATCTAACTGACTAACACTCAGAACTTCTTATAAAAGAAAATAAATGATCATTTCAAATCTAGTACATATATCAGAACTTCTCATCTTTTCATTTTGGGCATAAATCCATACTGATATTCTTCAGAATGAACTTAAACCTATCTTCAGCAAGGGGTTTTGTAAAGATATCAGCCCATTGATGGTCTGTATCAACAAAGTTTAAAGATAGAACACCCTTTTGAACATAGTCCCTAATGAAATGATGTTTAATCTCCATATGTTTAGCTTTGGAATGTAAGATTGGATTCTTAGATAAACATATAGCAGAAGTATTATCACTGAAGATAGGAATACTACTCTCATATATCTGATAATCTTCTAGCTGACTCTTCATCCAGAGCATCTGTGTACTACATCCAACAGCAACAACATATTCTGCTTCTGTTGTAGAGAGGGCAATGGTAGCTTGCTTCTTGCTATACCAGGAGATCAGGTGACTTCCAAGAAATTGACAACTTCCAGAAGTACTTTTCCTTTCAACTCTATCTCCAGCGTAATCAGCATCATAGAATCCTACTAAGTTGTATTCTTCAGATCTTCTGTAGACTAAACCAACATTAGTAGTACCTTTCAGATACCTCAGAATTCTCTTAACAACTATTAAGTGAGATTCTCTAGGATCTGATTAGAATCTTGCACACAGACAAACACTGAATAAAATATCAGGCCTTGAAGCAGTAAGATATAGAAGAGATCCAATCATACCTCTGTAGAGCTTCTGATCTACCTTCTTACTTACCTCATCCTTACCTAGGACACACGTTGGATGCATAGGAGTTTTTGCTTCTTTGCTTTCAGAAAGATTAAACTTCTTCAGAAGTTCTTTCACGTACTTGGTTTGATGAACATATGTTCCATCAGAAGTTTGATTGATTTGAATCCCAAGAAAGTACTTGAGTTCTCCCATCATGCTCATTTCAAACTCAGCCTGCGTAGACTTAGCAAACTCCTTTCCAAGTGTAGCATTAGAGGTTCCAAAGATAATATCATCAACATAAATTTGGAAAATTAAAATATCCTTTTTAAAGGTTTTACAAAAGAGAGTAGTATCCACTTGTCCTCTAGTGAAACCATTATCCAGAAGGAAAGAACTTAATCTTTCATACCAAGCTCTAGGAGCTTGCTTCAATCCATATAATGATTTCTTTAATTTGAAAACATGTTCTGGAGACTTAGAGTCTTCAAAACCAGGTGGTTGGTGGACATATACTTCCTCATCTATATAACCATTTAAGAAGGCACTCTTAACATTCATCTGATATAGAGTGATGTTATGTTGAGTGGCAAAAGAAATTAGTAAGCGAATAGATTCTAACCTGGCCACTGGTGCAAACGTTTCTGTATAGTCTATGCCTTCTTGCTGACTATAACCCTGAGCAACCAGTCTGGCTTTGTTTCTTACAACTTCTCCTTTTTCACTTAGCTTGTTTCTGAAGACCCACTTGGTTCCAATGATGTTGAATCCTTTTGGTCTAGGAACAAGATCCCATACGTCATTCCTTGTAAACTTATTGAGTTCTTCTTGCATGGCAATTATCCAATCAGCATCCTCCAGAGCTTGATCAACAGAAGTTGGCTCGATAAGAGATACTAGACCAAATTGACATTCTGCATTGTTCTTAAGGAATGAGCTGGTTCTAATAGGATCTTCTTTCTTCCCAAGGATAACATCTTCTGAGTGAGCACAGGTGAGTCTAGAAGATCTTCTGATAGTTGGCTCTTCAGAAATTCTAAGATTCTCTAATGAAGCAGCAACTTGATCTTCTGACACCTTGCTTCTGGGTTCTTCAGCTTCTGAGTTAGAGACTTCAATATCTGCAAAATTCCCAAACTGCTTTGGCTTTTCAAGACCAAGCTTATCATCAAATCTGATATTGATTGATTCTTCAACAATCAATGTTTCAGTATTGTATACTCTGTAGCCTTTTGAGCGTTCAGAATATCCAAGAAGGAAACACTTTTGTGCCTTAGAATCAAACTTACTCAGATGATCTTTAGTGTTTAGAATATAACATATACATCCAAAAGGATGAAAATAAGAAATGTTGGGTTTTCTGTTCTTCCACAATTCATAAGGAGTCTTATTAAGAATAGGTCTTATGGAGATTTTATTCTGAATATAACATGCAGTATTTATTGCTTCTGGCTAGAAATGCTTAGCCATATTGGTCTCGTTGATCATGGTTCTGGCCATTTCTTGTAGAGTCCTATTCTTTCGCTCTACAACTCCATTTTGCTGTGGAGTTCTAGGGCAAGAGAAATCATGGGCAATACCATTTTCTATGAAATAAATCTCAAAGAATCTGTTCTCAAATTTGCCACCATGATCACTTCTGACCTTTATGATTTTACACTCTTTCTCAGATTGGATCTGAGTGCAGAAGTCAAAGAATACAGTATGAGACTCATCCTTGTGTTTCAAGAACTTTACCCAGGTCCATCTGCTATAATCATCTACGATGAATAATCCATATTTCTTCCCTCTGAGAGATGCTGTTTTGACTGGGCCAAACAGATCAATGTGCAGAAGTTCTAGCGGCCTAGAGGAAGAAACAACATTCTTAGACTTGAATGCAGGTTTGGAAAACTTCCCTTTTTGACATGCTTCGCAAAGAGCATCTGATTTATATTTCAGATTAGGGAGTCCTCTGACCAGATTTAGTTTGTTAATATGAGAAATCTTTCTCAAACTAGCATGGCCTAATCTTCTGTGCCAGACCCATTGCTCTTCACTAACAGACATAAGACAAGTTACCTTCTGATTCTTAAGATCTTGAAGATCAATCTTGTAAATGTTATTCTTTCTCTTGCCTGTAAATAGGATTGAGCTATCCTTCCGACTTACAACTTTGCAAGACTTTTGATTGAAGATTATGTCATAACCATTGTCACTTAATTGACTTATGGACAATAAGTTATGAGCTAATCCATCTACAAGAATTACCTTAGTTATGGAAGGAGTGTTACCAATACTTATGGTTCCTGAGCCAATGATCTTTCCCTTCTGATCTCCTCCAAGCTTTAGTTCTCCAGCGGACTTAAGTACCAGGTCTTGGAACATAGACCTTTTTCCCGTCATGTGCCGCGAGCACCCAGAGTCCAGGTACCATGACATGTTTTGCTTTGTCTTCTTTGCTGCCAAGGATATCTGCAACGGAAATTATCTTCTCCTTAGGTACCCAAATTTTCTTGGGTCCTTTCTTGTTAGTTTTCCTCAAGTTCTAATTGAACTTAAGTTTAGCATGATAATTAACAGGAGGTACAGCATGATATTCCTTAGGTTGTGCAACATGATATTTTCTATTTTGTGTCACATGCTTCTTTGTGTGTGAAATGTGAAAGCTTTTAGCATGTGAGGTGAGCCTAATATCATGGGAGTGGCCATACTTGAACTGATCATACAATGGCTTGTATTTGATTTTCATATCATCTACAGGTTCAAGTTTGTATGGGGTTTCACCCTCATAACCTATGCCAACTCTCTTGTTTCCACTCACAACATATATTATAGAGGCAAGTTGACTTCTTCCAATACCTCTAGATAAGAACTTCCTGAAACTCAAGTCATATTCTTTAAGAATATTGTTCAAGCTTGGAATAGATTTTTCTGAACCAGAAGATGACTCGGCATCTTTGGATAGTTTTAAAACTTTTTCTTTGAGTTCAGAATTTTCTAATTCAAGCTTCTTAGTTTCAGATACAAAGAGGTTTCTCAGCTTTTTGTATTTGATACTAAGCTTAGCCTTGATTTCAAGAATTTCAGCTAAATTGGAAGCTAGCTCATCTCTAGACAGTTCAGAAAATACCTCTTCAGAGTCAGAGTCTGATTCTGATGTAGATTCTGATCCATCATCTACAGTAGCCATCAGCGCTATGTTGCCTTGCTCGTCTTCAGAGTCTGATTCTGATTCTGATGAATCTGAATCATCCCAAGTTGCCATAAGACCTTTCTTCTTCTGGAACTTCTTCTTGGGTTTCTCCTTCTGAAACTTTGGACACTCACTCTTGTAATGTCCTGGCTCCTTGCACTCAAAGCACGTGACCTTCTTTTTGTCAGATCTTCTGATTCCAGAAGAATCTCCTCTTTCAGGCTTTTTAGAACTTTTGAAGTTCTTGAACTTCCTTTGCTTACTCTTCCAGAGATGATTTACCCTTCTGGAGATCATGGACAGTTCATCTTCTTCTTCTGATTCTGATTCTTCAGAATCTTCTTCCTCCGCCTGAAAAGCGTTAGTGCATTTTTTATTTAAAGACTTTAAAGCAATAGACTTACCTTTCTTTTGAGGTTCATTAGCATCCAGCTCTATTTCATGACTCCTCAAAGCACTGATCAGCTCTTCCAAAGATACTTCATTCAGATTCTTTGCAATCTTGAATGCAGTCATCATTGGGTCCCATCTTCTGGGCAAGATTCTGATGATCTTCTTGACGTGATCAGCCTTTGTATATCCCTTGTCAAGCACTCTTAATCCAACAGTCAAGGTTTGAAATCTTGAGAACATTATTTCAATGTTTTCATCATCCTCCATCTTGAAGGCTTCATACTTCTGGATTAATGCAAGAGCTTTTGTCTCTTTGACTTGGGCATTTCCTTCGTGAGTCATCTTCAATGATTCAAAGATGTCATGGGCAGTTTCCCTGTTTGATATCTTCTCATATTCAAAATGAGAAATAGCATTCATCAGAATAGTCCTTGACTTATGATGATTTTTAAATTGTTTCTTTTGACCATCACTCATTTCTTGTCTTGACATCTTTGCTCCACTAGCATTTACTGGATGTTTGTAACCATCCACAAGCAAGTCCCATAAATCACCATCTAGACCCAAAAAATAACTTTCCAATCTATCTTTCTAGTATTCAAAGTTTTCACCATCAAATACTGGTGGTCTAGAATATCCATTTCCATTTCCATTGTTGTGTTGATCATTTGAAGTAGATGTAGAAGTGGATGTAACAATATCAACCATATTGATTTTGTGTTTTTCTCACCCTGAATCTTTTTCTAACACGGTTAAGTGCTTGCACCTAGAACCGGTGCTCTGATGCCAATTGAAGGATAGAAAAACACTTAGAAAGAGGGGTTTGAATAAGTGTGACTTTAAAAACTCTTAAGATAAAAACAATGGACACAATATTTTTATCCTGGTTCGTTGTTAACGAAACTACTCCAGTCCACCCCCTTAGAGTGATTTAGCTCAACTGAGGATTTAATCCATTAATCAATCTTGATTACAATGGTTATCCACTTAGAAACACTCTAAGTCTTCTAGAGTATACTGATCACACCTTGATCACTCTAGGAAATCAACACTTAGAAACTTCTAAGTCTTCTAGAGTCTACTGATCACAACTTTATCACTCTAGGAAATCAACACTTAGATACTTCTAAGTCTTCTAGAGTCTACTGATCTCACTGATCACTCTAGGAACCTTTTACAAATCAATGTAAAATAAATGTTTACAAGAGTATTGAAATGCTTCTTAGAAAGCTATAATCACAACTGTGATAATTCTCTTAAGTTCTAAGCTTAACACTCACTAAGATATTACAATGAAAGTGAGGTTGAAGATGAAGTTCGTTAGTTTTGAATTCAGCAGCATTTTGGTATTCTTTGCAGGAGTTGTTGTAATTGCTTCTGATCAGAACTTCATATATATAGGCATTTGAGAAGATGACTGTTGAAATGCATTTAATGCGTTGCATGACTGGTCAGCTTTGCATTTAATGTTTTCACTGTTTTGTCAACTACCTCGAGCCATGCTTTTCTCTGCTTTTATTGACTTTGCTTTTTGTAGCTTCTAACGTTCCTTTTGTCAGTCAGAGATAGACTTCGTATCCTGTCATCTAGAACTAACTTCTGATCTCAGATTTTGTGAATACAACGTTTGAATAATCAGAATCAGAGTTACAGCTTTGTGCAGAGCATCTTCTTGTCTTCTGACTTTGAAGTGCTTTAGCGTGATACCATAAGAACTTCACTACTTCTGCTTCTGATCTCAAGTTCTTCCGATGCTTCATAGACCATGTTCTGATTCTGCTTGACCATCTTCTGATGTCTTGCGAGAGCATGTTCTGATGTTGCAATCCATCTGAGTTAGTGCTTCTTAGCGCTGAATTGTGCATACTCCTTATATATTTCCTGAAATGGAAAATGCATAGGAATAGAGTACCATATTTCCTTATACAAAATTCATATACATTGTTATCATCAAAACAAGAATATTGATCAGAACAAATCTTGTTCTATCATTGTAGGCTACACATGTCTCTTTATGGTCTTAAGCGATCTCCGAGAGCTTGGATTGGCAGATTCAGCACTGTAGTACAACATTTTAGTATGGTCCGTAGTGAAGCTGATCATTCTGAGTTTTATCATCACTTTGTCCAAGGGTGTATCTATCTTATTGTATATGTGGATGATATTGTCATAACTGGCAGTGATCAGCAGGGAATACTCCAGTTAAAACAACATCTCTAGGAAAAGGCCTAGTGTATGAAGATAAAGGACATACTCAATTAATTGGATACTCCGATGCTGATTGGGCAGGGTCACCCATTGATAGACGATTCACCTCTGGGTATTGTGTACGTGTTGGAGGAAACCTTATATCTTAAAAAAGTAAGAAATAAAATGTAGTTGCAAGATCAAGCGCCGAGGCAGAGTATAGGGTCATGGCAATGGCAAAATGTGAACTCATTTGGTTAAAATAGTTGCTCAAAGAACTTCAAATTGAAGAAGCAAGACCAATGACACTTGTTTGTGATAATCAAGCTGCATTGCACATTGCCTCAAATCCAGTCTTCCATGAGAGGACCAAACATATTGAGATAGACTGTCACTTTGTCAGAGAGAAGATTGAATCAGGCGACATTGTCACAAGCTTTGTCAACTCCAATGATTAATTAGGAGATGTGTTTAAAAAATCTTTGCGAAGTTCTAGAACTAATTATATATGTGGCAAGCTTGGTGCATTTGACATATATGCTCAAGCTTGAGGGGGAGTGTTGATATTTGTAAATATAGTGTTAAGAATATTTGTATATAGAATAGTCCCACCTCGACTATATCATGTAATTAGCTGTAATCTCTATATATAATAAAGTCTCCGTAGTGCTTTACAAAATACACAGTTTATTCAAATGTCTCTTAGTCTCTCGTATTTCAGCATAAACTAACGACTAATGAGTATGAAAACCCTAATTGGGTTTCATATGAAGGCTCAGATTCACCGTTTCTCAAACAAGAGGCGGAAGAGAGGAGCATCACTATGGCTGCGTTGCCAGTATATGTAGAATGAACCACAATGGTATTTTCAAACATATACTGAAACACCTTGCTAGTGATAAGGCTTTTCAACCTGTTGTCTAATTTAAAAGCTGAAAACAACATCACTGCCTTGTGTGTCCTATATAAAGAAGGGAAATGCTAACCAGTGTCAAAAAATCATATCATGTGAGAAAAGTGAGGCTTATCAAGTGCAAAAAAAGGAAATGTATAGAGATAACCTAATATGAAGTGCATTAAAGTACCTTATGAGTTATTACTCATTAGAACAGGAGTAGCACGCTTCCCTTGAAATCATTTTAAAGTCAAAAACCTCCTATTCATTTGCATTCAACAAAAAAGAAAAATGCACTCAGCCAAACAAAATAACATAATGAAAAGAAATAGAAATACTGACCATTTGAAATAGAAATGCTCTCCACTCAAATAAATATAAAAAAATGCATGAATATCCAATGCTCAAAGTAGTTTCTAGTTTCCTCGAGAGTTAAGTGATCATTCCTTCTCAGAGTCATCCCCTTTCCATCATCAACAAGCATATCAAAATAAATTTCTAGCATGAAACAACAGTAGTGATAAAATATATAAGCATAGAAATTCTTTTTGGCACTTCATATGAAACCAAGTAGTGTCTAGAAACGTGTCAGCACATAAATTGATGAAATGCGTCAAATGAAAAACAGTTACTATAATAATTAGTGCAGAATTAGGGAAGGTATACTGAGTCATTCTCATTCCACCGTGGTTGGAGTACAATAAACTATGTTCAAGAATGAAATAAAAGTACAAGTACAATAAACTATTTTCAAAGAAAAAAATTTAGGAAGTCAATTCACATGAAACCAAGTAGAGTGGATATCTGTTTTAGAAAATGGTGATGTGTTCTGTTAAGATACGAAAGACTAAGAGGCATTTGAATGAACCGTGTGTCTTGTAAAGCACTACGGAGACTTTATTATATATAGAGAGATTACAGCTAATTACATAATATAGTCGATGTGGGACTATTCTATATACAAATATTCTTAACACTATATTTACAAATATCAACACTCCCCCTCAAGCTTGAGCATATAAGTCAAATGCATCAAGCTTGCCACATATATAATTAGTTCTGGGACTTCGTAGGGATTTTGTAAACACATCTGCTAATTGATCATTGGAGTTGACAAAACTTGTAACAATTTCGCCTGATTCAATCTTCTCTCTGACAAAGTGACAGTCTATCTCAATATGTTTGGTTCTTTCATGAAAGACTGGATTTAAAGCAATGTGCAATGCAGCTTGATTATCACAAATAAGTGTCATTGATTCTTCAATTTGAAGTTCTTTGAGTAACTGTTTTAACCAAATGAGTTCGCATGTTGCCATTGCCATGGCCCTATACTCTGCCACGGCACTTGATCTTGCAACTACATTTTGTTTCTTACTTTTCCAAGATATAAGGTTTCCTCCAACAAGTACACAATACCCAGAAGTGGATCGTCTATCAATGGGTGACCCTGCACAATCAGCATCAGAGTATCCAACTATCTGAGTATGTGCTTTATCTTCATACACGAGACCTTTTCCTGGAGCACACTTGATGTATCTCAGAACCCGGACAACAGCATCCATGTGTTCTTGGAAAGGAGAATTTAAGAACTGGCTTACCACACTAACTGCAAAAGAGATGTCCGGACGAGTGACTGTGAGATAATTCAACTTTCCAACCAATCTTCTATACCTTCCTGGATCAGATAGAGGCTCCCCCTGATTGGGTAGCAATTTGACACTTGGATCCATAGGAGTATCAGCTGGTTTAGCGTTCAACAACCCTGTTTCTTGCAAAATATCCATAGCATATTCCCGCTGGGATATCACCAAGCCATCTTTAGATTGGGCCACCTTAATTCTCAAGAAATAGCGGAGTTTACCAAGATCTTTTGTTTGAAATTGATTCGAGAGATGTTGTCTCAACTGGAGTATTCCTTGATGATCACTGCCAGTTATCACAATATCATCCACATATACAATAAGATAGATACACCCTTGGGCAGAGTGACGATAAAACACAGAGTGATCACCTTCACTACGGACCATACTAAATTGTTATACTACAGTGTTGAATCTGCCAAACTAAGCTCTCGGAGACTGTTTAAGACCATAAAGAGACTTGTGTAGCCTACAAACCATTTGTGAGGACTCCCCCTGAGCAACAAACCCAGGTGGTTGCTCCATATATACTTCCTCTTCAAGATCACCATGTAAAAAGGCATTTTTGATGTCAAGTTAATGAAGAGGCCAGTGTCGAATGGCTGCAATGGCTAGAAGAAGTCGAACAGATGCCATCTTGGCTACAGGCGAGAAAGTATCACTATAATCCAACCCAAAAATCTGAGTGTATCCTTTGGCTACCAAACGAGCTTTAAAACGATCAATCTTACCATCTGGACCAACCTTCACTGTGTAAAGCCAACGACAACCTACTAACGATTTCCCAGGGGGGTAGATGAACCAGTTCCCAAGTACCACTGCTTTGAAGAGCACACATTTCGTCAATCATTGCTTGCCTCCACTCAGGGTGAGATAATGCTTCACCTAGAGTGTTAGGAATAGAAACAGAAGACAAAGAAGACAAGCAAGTATACTGCAAAGGAGAAAGACGATGATAACATAAATCAATATAATATGGAGAAGGATTTCGTGTTTGACATATACCTTTTCGAAGAGCAATCGGAAGATCGGACTCAGGTTGCGGGATCCGATCCGGAGATGGCGAAGGCGTCAGAGGAGAGTCTGCAATGACCTCAGGAATAGGTACTGCCTTAGGAATAGGTACGACAGAAGTGGGTTGACGACGCTGATATGTTTGAAATGGGCGAGTAGTGGGAGGTTCAACCGTAAGGCTAGAATGGTTGGGGATAAGGGGAAATGAGACTTCCGGAAGAGTTGTAGGAGTACTTTCCTGAAGGGGTTCCGGAGTTACTTGGCTGGACTCGAAGTATGGAATTGACTCGAAGAAGGTAACATCGGCCGATACGAGGTATCATTGTAGAGTATGTGAGTAGCAACGATATCCCTTTTGGGATCGATGATAACCAAGAAAGACACACTTTAGTGATCGAGCTGATAGTTTATCAAGACCAGGGGAGAGATTGTGTACAAAACACGTAGACCCGAAAACTCGAGGAGGAATTGGGTGAAGAGGAGAGTTTGGAAACATGATTGAGTGAGGGATTTTATTATTAAGGACATATGAGGGCATGCGATTAATGAGGTAACATGTCGTGAGCACCGCATCCCCCCAAAACCGGAGAGGAACATTACCATGGAGAAGTAGGGTCCGAGTGGTTTCTACGAGATGCCGATTTTTACGTTCGGCTACCCTATTTTGTTGAGGTGTATGAGGACAAGATGTTTGGTGCAGAATACCATTGGATGACATAAAAATTTGAAATTGTTGAGATAAATATTTGCGTGCATTGTCACTTCTTAAGGTACGGATAGACAAGCCAAATTGGGTTCTTATTTCTTGATAAAAATTTTCAAAAATAGAAAACAATTCTGATCTGTTCTTCATTAAAAATAGCCACGTGCAACGTGAAAAATCATCAATAAAAGTAACAAAATATCTAGACCCAAAGGTAGACTCAGTACGCGAAGGACCCCAAACATCGGAGTGAACTAAAGCAAAAGGGGACGCAGCCCGTTTATTGACTCGATTGGGAAAGTGACTACGAGTATGTTTCCCTAACTGACAAGACTCACAATGTAAACTAAATAATTTAGATAAGCTGGACACCATCTTTTGGAGCTTGGGAAGACCTGGATGACCTAACTGCGCATGTATAATGAGTGGAGAATCTGTGGCAGAGCATGTGGAGAATGACGTAGAGAAGTAGTAGAGGCCTTGAGACTCACATCCGACGCCAATCGTCTTCCCCGAACTCCGATCCTACAAAGTAACAGCACTATTAGTAAAGGTGATAGAACAATTAAGGGCACGAGTTAAACGATTGACTGACAGTAAATTAAACGGACAATTAGGTACATATAAGACAGAAGTAACAGAGAGAGATGGTAGGATTTGAACAGTACCAATCCCTTGGGATTGGGTTTGAGAACCATTTGCAGCGGTTATACTAGGTAAGAAACCAGAGGTAGAGATGGAAGAGAAAAAACCTTTATTACCGGTAACATGATTAGACGCACCAGAATCGAGGACCCAAGGACCAAGAGGAGATGATTGAGAGAGGCAAACAGATGAATTACCAATGTGTGCAACTGAAGCCGTGGAACCAGAGTTCTGATTAGTCTTACACCACCTGAGAAAATCGTCGTAGCTTGGCGTAGGATTTTGAAGTGAAGGTGAAGTCTGCATAGTATCGGGATAATCAATTTGAGTTGTATTTACCTGACGTAGAGGTCTGCCATGCAGCTTCCAGCAACGGTCGATAGTATGCCCAAGCCGATTACAATGGTCACACTTGGGACGAGGTTTGGAGTTGGATGACCCTCCTCGAAGGCGATTTTGATTGTTTCCAAGAGATGCAAGGGCAGCAGTGTCACCTGGTGTTGGAGCAGCAATAGATGGAGGAGAAACCGGACCAAACTCATGAGGTGTAGCCAAGCGCAACAGTTGTTCACTAACTGTATCATAGCTAGGAACAATAGTACCTGATAAAATCTGGTTACGAACAGATTCGAGTTCTGATGGTAGTCCTTTAAGTGCCATGACCATGAAATATTTACTCTGCTGTTCGGCATGAGCTGTTGCATCTTTTGCGTAAGGCATGAGGGTTTCATAACTTTCTTTCAAGGCATCAAGCTTACTCAGATAAGCTTGCACATCCATATTTTCCAACGTCAGTGTGTTGAGTTTGTGGATGACACTGTATAGAGAGTGAACGTCGTTGGAAAAGACTTTCTTGGCCTTTTCCCATACCTCATAACAAGTGGAGAAGGCTTGGTACTGAGCTTGGAGGTTAGGTGCTATGGAAAACTACAACACAGTACACAGAGAGGCATCAGTTTTCTTCCATTTAGCGAGTTTGTCGGTTGCAACGGCAGACAATTTTGTGGTTAGGTGCTCTTCAAATCCCTGACCGTGAAACCACATATCGACAGCACGAGCCCATATGTTATAGTTTGCTGATCCTGTTAGTTTTTCACATGGGATCAGCGGAACTTTAGTAAACGAGTCTCCCATAGCTTCAAGTTAACAAGAACGGGGCTGTTTGAACTGGAGGGTAGATTTTTGCGAGTCAGAAGAATAAACCGAGCGGATCTGCGATCAGAGAACAAAACTGAGCCAAAAAAAAATTGTTTGATGAACAGTACCACGCCGATGAACAGTTCGCGAAAATGAATAGTGCGCGCGATGAACAGTACCAATATAGTCGCCAAAAAAAAGGCAAACCGGAGTGATGACACGGTTTGCAGAAGGAAATTTCGGTCAACCGGGTAAAACACGGCGAAGAATTTCCTCTTAGTAGGCTCTAGATACCATGTTAAGATACAAAAGACTAAGAGGCATTTGAATGAACCTTGTGTCTTGTAAAGCACTACGGAAACTTTATTATATATAGAGATTACAGCTAATTACATAATATAGTCGATGTGGGACTATTCTATATACAAATATTCTTAACACTATATTTACAAATATCAACATGTTCCATTGTACCATGCTTACAACATCAAATTTGACATAGAAACACACGAAGATTCAAAAGAATAAATGAAAGGCGGGGGAAGAAGGGAAAAATCCCAAAAATATTGAGTTAGGGTTGGACAAAAGGAGGCTCGGATTCGCCTTTTCTCAGACACAAAAGAGATGTTTGCAAAGGCTCCATGTTTGCAAAGGCTGCATTAACAGAATTTGTGCTTAGGGCCACATGGATAATTTCACACAGGCAAAGAGTCACATGGCCAGGAAACAACTCTTCACACAATGTCTGATTCAATTGCTGAAATCATCGCCACTGCCTTGTTATTTAAGAGAGAGAAAAATTGGAATAGAAAAGAGAGTACATGTGAGTATGTATGTATATGTGCAGAGCTGTTAGCAAATTTCACTGAGAAGGATCATCGACTTGCACACAGCAACTCAGAGTGGCAATGCCTCTGAAGACAACCTTATCTCTGAATGTGGATCCACATAATTAATCTAACAACTAATGTGTGTAAACCATATTTGCAGGGTTACAGAGGAAGGCTCAGATTCACCTTATCTCAAACAAAAAGTGGAAGCTTCATTGAGTACTCTGTTAAAATATCTTGCATTCTAACATAAACAAACCACATCACAGATAAAATGCCAACATCACCAAGTTTAAAAAGTGATAAAACAAAATTTTATGGGGATAAGCTATATTATAAAGAACAAATGAAGCGCATTATATGAAACCTGCACTTAGCCAAACAGTTAGAAACCACCACAAAATGGAAAAAAAAATACATAAAATATAAAGAGCTAACCAATGTAGATAGGAGTAACAGATCCTCTAGTTTTCTATTTAAGTATATCTTTCAAAACAACAGTCCTACGGTGAAAGGGGTAGTAATGTTGAGGCTCAACCATCCACCACTTCCTCTATGGCACTCCTCTCGCAATTTAAGCAAAATAGATTTGTGGCATTTACATTGAATGGGGAAAACTAGGCCTTGGGTGAAATGAAGCATTTTGGGTTTCTTTGAGTATTGGGATTGGATGACTTGTGAAAATTTTAAATCATACTACAATGACTCAAAGGATCAAGCTCTAGGAGATCGTTAATGTGGATAAGCCGGTTCCAGTTTTGGTAAAGAGTTACAAAACATCACAAAGTAGATTTGGGAAGGATTCCTTAGGTGTCCATTCTTTTCTCTGCTTAGTATAAATCAGAAGCAAATTGATATCTAAGACTAGCAGTGTTAAAGTTTTGTCAGGAAGTGCCCTTTTCTACTCAAAGTCTTTCTCTTTCCACCACGGACAAGCGTATCTGCATATAAATGGGGTTGCCAGACACTTGACAGAAATACATTATATTAGACCAATAAATTGGTGGCATAGAATAGAAGAATCTAGGTCCATTTTAAGCTTTAAATTGGGATACAGTTCCTCCAGTATTTGAACATATCTCAAAGGTATAGTTTAACAATCCATATCAATTATGACGTTAAATTGGCTTCCATGTACGTACAGAATCCTCAATGAGCTAATTTGTCTTTTGCTATAAAATCAAATAGCTACGTAGTATGATCCATGAGTCCTTTAATCATTTTTTAACTTTCTTTCTTAAAGTTCTGGTAAGGTGTGAAAGCCTCAATGCTCAAAGGAACAGTCTGCAATGAAAGGGACATGGAAAACAAAATAAAGTCTCATGTTAAAAACTATATTGCCAGTTAATTTCAATTTTAATATTATGCAAAAAAACACCATCAAAAAAGCACGAAAACTAAAAGATAAGAAAACTACTATATGTGCAACTTTATATCACTGTCAAATCAAATGTATGCAAAGCCAAAAGTATAGGCATGATTATTGAATGAACAAAGTATTATATGTGCCAGTTATATTTGTGAGTTACAATTTAAATATGCAGTTAAGGATAAGTATTTTATGAACTTCAGCAAAAAAATGATTTATGACAAGATCTTTTATGTGCAACTTTATATCATTAAAAAAGCAAAAAAACACCATAAAAAAACCACGAAAACTAAAAGATAAAAAAACTACTATATGTGCTACTTTATATCACTGTCAAATGCTATGAAGCACGGACACTCCGAATTTGATCACGACACTGACACGGCGACACCGATAAAAATTTTAAAAAACGAATAAATTAAACGTAATCACAAGTGTCGGTGGAAGTGTCCGATACCGACACAGACACGCCTGTTTTCAGAGGTGTCGGTGCTACATAAATGTATGCAAAGCCGAAAGTATAGGCGTGATTATTGAATGAACAAAGTATTATATGTGCCAGTTATACTTGTGAGTTACAATTTATTATATGTGCCAGTTATACTTGTAAGTTACAATTTAAATGCAGTCAAGGATAAGTATTTTATGAACTGCAGTAAAAAAATGATTTATGACAAGATCTTTTAATGTCCCAATTGTTAACTTTGACTCTGGGAAACAAACAAAATTCAACCAAACGGAATAAAGAAAAGGACCCAAACACAATTAGAGTTAGGGTTGAACAAAAGGAGGCTCAGATTCGCCTTTTCTCAAACAAACGAGCAAGTTCGCCAAGGCTGCATCAACAGTATCTGTGCAAAGAACCCAGAGAGGATTTCACAGAGACACAGAGTCACCATGCCTGGAAACAGATCTTCGCTCATGTCTGATTCAATTGTTGAGAACATCACTGCCTTGTTATCCAAGAGGAGGAGATGGAAGAAGAAGAAAAAGAAGTATATAATTGAGACGGAGGGAGTATGTATATGTGTATGCATGCATGTATGAAGAGCTGTTTGCAAATTTCACTGAGAAAGATCATTGGCTCAGCAACTCAGAGTGGCAACAGCTCTCAAAACAACCTTATCTCTGAGTATTGAGCCTCATACTTAAACTAACGACTAATGAGTATGAAATCCCTAATTGCAGGGTTTCAGATGAAGGCTCAGATTCACCTTTTCTCAAACAAGAGGTAGAAGATAAGAGGATCATCACCATGGCTGCGTTGCCAGTATATGTAGAATGAACCACAACGGTATTTTCAAACATATACTGAAACACCTTGCCAGTAATAAGGCTTTTCAACCTGTTGTCTGATTTAAAAGCTGAAAACAACATCACTGCCTTGTGTGTCCTCCATAAAGAAAAGTGTCAAAAAATCATATCATGTGAGAAAAATGAGGCTTAGCAAGTGCAAAAAAAGGAAATGTATAGAGATAACCTAATACGAAGTGCATTAAAGTACCTTATAAGCTATTACTCATTAGAACAGGAGTAGCACGCTTCCCCTGAAATCATTTTAACATCGAAAACCTCCTATTCATCTGCATTCAACAAAAAAAGAAAATGCACTTAGCCAAACAAAACAACATAATGAAAAGAAATAGAAAGTATAAAATAGAAATACTGACCATTTGAAATAGGATTACCAAGCCCTCTAGTTCTCTATTTCAAATGTATAAAAAATGTATGGATATCCAATGCTCAAAGAAAATTATAGTTTTCTCAAGAACTAAGCGACCATTCCTTCTTAGAGTCATCCCCTCTCTAGCACGAAACAATAGTAGAGTGATATAAAAATATAAACATAGAAATTCTTTTTGGACATCACTTCGTATGAAACCAAGTAGCGTCTAGAAATCCCTCGCACAGAAATCGATGAGGTGGGTCAAGTGAAACACGGTTACTATAATTAGTGCAGCATTAGGAAAGGTGTACCCTGAGTCCTTCTCTTTCCACCACGGATGGAGTACAAAAAACTATATTCAAGAATGAAATGATAGTTTGAGTACAAATAAATTATTTTCAAAGAAAAATTTTTAGGAAGTCAATTCACATGAAACCAAGTAAGTAGAGTGGATATCTGTTTCACAGAAAATGTTGATGTGTTCCATAGTACCATGCTTACAACATTAAATTTGAAATAGAATAGAAACAAACAAAATTTCAAAAGAGCAAATGAAAGACGGAAAGAAAAGGGAAATCCCAAAAAAAAAAAAAAATGAGTTAGGGTTGAACAAAAGGAGGCTCAGATTCGCCTTTTCTCAGACACAAAAGAGAAGATGTTTGCAAAGGCTGCATCAACAGAATCTGTGCAAATGACCACAAAGGTAATTTTACACAGACAAAGAGTCACATGGCCAGGAAACAACTCTTCGCACAACGTCTGATTCAATTGCTGAAATCATCATCACTACTTTGTTATCTAAGAGAGAAGAATCGGAATAGAAAAGAGAGTATGTGTGTGTATGTATGTATGTATATGTGCAGAGCTGTTAGCAAATTTCACTGAGAAGGATCATCGGCTTGCACAGCAACTCGGAGTGGCAATGCCTCTCAATACAACCTTATCTCTGAATGTGGAGCCTCATAATTAAACTAACAACCAATGTGTGTAAACCATAATTGCAGGGTTACGGAGGAAGGCTCAGATTCCCCTTATCTCAAACAAAAAGTGGAAGAAAAGAGCCTGACCACGGCTGCATAATCAGTACCTGTAGAATGAACCACGATGGTATTTTCAAATAGATACTGTAACACCATGCCAGTAGCCAGGTTCTTCAACCTCTTGTCTGATCTAAAAGTTGAAAACAACATCATAGCCTCCAAGTATCCTCTACCAAGCAACTTATATAATAATAAGATATTGTTGAATGTGTAAGTCATATAAGAGGTTTAGCAAGTGCAAAAACAGAAAATTAATAATTTATTAAGCACACAGAGCAAGTTAAAAATACCTCAAAAGTAATTAGAACAAGTGCGGCGTGCTTCGTCTGAATATTTTAACATCAAAAACCTCAAATTCATCTGCGTTTATATCAAAGAAAAATGCACTTAGACAAACAAAACAGTGCAAAATGAAAAGAGAAGAAATAAACTACTAACCATTTGGGATAAAAGAGTTCCAAGCCCTCTATTTATATATTTAAATATAAATACTGATTGATAAACAAGGCTTGTTATGTTATAATTTTCTCAAGAGTTAAGTGCCAATTCATTCTCAGTATTTATCTTTTAACTATGTACAGGCATACCTAAATAAATTTCAAGAATAAATCAATAAACAATATCGCTTCAAATGAAAATGAAAACATGACTCCAAAAAGACTACATATGATGTACAGCATTAGAAGTAAGAATGACGAACTACATCACTTCAAATGAAAACATAACTCCAAAAAGACTTAAATGATGTACGGCATTAGGAAATAAGAATGGTGTACTGCTATGCTTGCAGCAATGTAGCATGTTCACGTGTCATTTTTTTATTCTTGCTTAGAAATTTTAGGAGGAAAAAAATTACGTAGATAGCAATCCTCAAAAGCGACAAGCGTCATATATGAAAGAGATGGAAAATCAAAATAAAGTCTCACAGTAAGTAATATCAGAAACTCATTCCAAATTCATGTATTATATGTAAAAAAAAAAAATCATTAAACAACAAAAATACAGGCATGAAAACTAAAGAAAAACACTTCATCTATAGATGAAATCTCATAATTAGTCTTTTTAATAATAACATAATCACTGTCAAAAAATGTAAGCATACTAGAAAACATATGAGTGGTTTTGGAATAAACAAACGATGCAAATTTTGTCTTTTAGTCTAAAATCACTTGTAACGATAAATAATTATGGGCTGCATTGAAAAAAATTAGTTTTTGTGAGAAACACTTCTCACTACTCTAATGCTTCCATCATTAAAAAATTTACTTGATGGAAAACAAACAAAATTAAACCAAATTCAAAAAAAGGGGAGAACAATACAGGGACCCCCATCCTTACAAAATTTGAGATGGGGCTGAAGAAAAGAAGGCTCAGATTCGCCTTTTCTCAGACAGACGAGTGAAGAGGTTCCCAAGGGCTGCGTCAATAACAGCGTCTGTGCAAAATACAACAAGTGTGATTTCACACAGGGGCAGAATCACCTCACCTCACCAGGAAACATCTCTTCACCCGATGTCTGGCTCAATTGCTGAAAACATCATCACTGCCATATTATATAAGAAGAAGAAAAAGACAGTAAATATTGCCTTGTTATCAAAGAAGAAGAAGAAGAAGAAGAAGAAGATGAAAAAGAAAAACAAGCTCATGGAAGAACAGAGTAAGTATATATGAAATGAGAGTTGTTTAGAAACTTCATTAAGATGGATCATCAGCTACCACAACAACACAAAGAGGCAACAACTCTCAAAACAGCCCAATCTCTCTGAGCATGGAGCCTCATACTTAAACTTTTCAGGGTTTCATAGAAAGGCTCAGATTCACCTTTTTCTCAAACAATAGACAGAAGAAAAGAGCCTTAACATAGCTGCATAACAAGTATCTGTAGAGTAAACCATAAACCAATAAATGGTATTTTCAAACAGATACTGCAACACCTTGCCAGTACTAAGACTCTTCAACTCTTCAACCACCTGTTTGATTTATAAAAGCTGAACACAACATCATTGCCTCATTGTGTCCTTTTATCAAGAATCAAATAAATCACATCACACAAGAAATGTGCGAGTCACATAAGAGTTTTAACTATAACCTAATATAAAACACAATAAGATAATTGAAGATACCTTAGCATTTAAACATTGAACCCGTCAAATTCATTTGCATGTCCTGAACAAAGATAAAAATGCAGTTAGCCAAAAGAAAAAGAACATAATGAAATGTAACCGAAGATATGAAATACCAACCATTTGTGATTTGAGAATAAAAAGTACCATAACCTCTATGAAAATAACAAAACAATAATGCTCGAGTTGAATCATCCTTAGCTTTCCCTTCATAATTTGCATTAAAAAATTAGTTGCGAGAAATGCTTCTCTCTCACTACTCTAATGCCAACATAATTCAATTTGACTTGGTTGGAAACAATTCAAACAAACAAAAGTAGATCAAACTGTAAAAGAAGGACAAAAAGAGGGATCCCAAACACAATTTGAGAGAGGGTTGAACAAAAGAAGGCTCAGATTCGCCTTTTCTCGGACAGACGAGAGAAGAGGTTCCCAAAGGCTGCGTCTAGCATCTGATACAGAACTACAACAAATGTAATTCCACACAAACACAAAATCACCTCGCCATGAAACAACTCTTCACTCAACGTCGGATTCAATCATTAAAAACATCATCACTGCCTTGTTATATCTAAGAAGATGAAGAAGAAAATGAAGAAGATAACATTGCATGTCATCAAAAAAGAAAAAGAAAAAAAAAGTTCACATTGAAGAATATATGGGTGCAATATAATGAATATGTTAAGAGCTGTTTACAAATTTTACCGAATGATCATCGGCCACCACAACAACACAGAGAGAGGCAACAACTCTCAAAACAACCTTAGCTCTCTGAGTGTGTAGAGCCTCATATTTAAACTAACAATTAATGAGTCTGTAAACCCTAATTAAAGGGTTTCACATGAAGGAAGGCTCAGATTCACTTTTTCTCAAACAATAGGCATAAAAGAAGAGCCTCAACATGACTGCATTATCAGTATCCGTATAGAATAAACCATGAAAAGGTGTTTTCAAACAGATACTGTGAAACACCTAGCCAATACCAAGACACTTCAAGTTTCAACCTCTTGTTCGATCTAAAAGGTGAAAATAACATCACTGCCTTAATGTATCCACTATCAAGAAACTAATTTCAAATAAATCAAATAATGTAGCCGAAGATATGAACAAGATTAACCTAAAATGGAACACACGAAGAAGCAGGTTGAAAATACCTTAGCGTTATTCTCCTGAAAATGTTTATAACATTGAAAAGTTCAATTCATCTGCATCTTCATCTTCCACGTTTTCCTATAGGAATTTAAGCGAAGTGGATTTGCGCAGTGGGGAAATGATAGGTTTGGGGCGAAAGGAAGCATTTTAGGTTTTGTCACCTCATCCTTTGCGATTGTGACACACCTTATGCGGTGTCAAATTTATCTTTATGTTTTTTTAGTGTATCTCCCGAAGTATTTTTATTTATTTTATGTTTGATTTGGGTTGTCGATGCATCTATCGAACTTTTTTTTAAAGGAATATTTTCCAAACTTTTTTTTAAAGGAATATTTTCTAATTTAAAATACTTTTGTAGATATATTTTCAGAAAAATTTAAAATAGAAGGAGAAAAATGTACTTCCAAAAACATAAGGATGTTAAGTACTTAAAAATACTATAGGATGGATTGAAATATGTTACAATGATAATTGAGACTAATTAGAAGTAATTTTACACTGCATACCAATTTAATGAATTATTTTTTAGACATAAAGAGAAAAACATGGAATACGTATTTATTAAAATTATTTAATTATAATTTATTTTTTATTTTTAATCATTAAATAAAATAAAGAAAAAGAATGGCAACTTTTATACTTGTCAATCATATAAACTTTATCCTATTTTGGATTAATAGCTATTTTTCATTTTCTTTTTTTTATTTAACGTGGTTTATCTTTCGGTATGTTTGGAAATTGGGAAAGTTTACGATTTTTAAAACTTTTTCAACTATGGGTAGGGGTGTTCAAAACCAAATCAGTCCAATAGAAAACCGCAAAATCGAATCAAATCGAAACCGCAAAAAAAAAACGCATTTGGTTCGGATGTGTTTGGGTCATTTTTTATAAAACCGCGCGGTTCGATTTGCGGTTTGTATTTTACAAACCGAACCAAATCACATTACATTACAACCCCAAACTTCACGTAACTTATATCTAACCCAAACTCAAACATATTATGTTTTAATCTTACGATTACAAATGATTTTCTCTTCCTCACATTTAAGGTTTCAGTTTAAGTCTTCTCAAATCTCTCTTAGCGGTAGATAAAAAACACCAGTCAAGGTATTTCTAGAGAGAGATGTTCCTCCTTCTCTCTAGAAATTTTTTCCCCAATCCCCTAGGTTTTGGTGGGGCTCTTCTCCACCTCCATGATGATCCTCTCCTTCCACCTCTATGGTGGCCACCCTCCCTCTCTCTCTTTTGAGAGCACTTTCTTCTTCATCCCTCTTTCTTCTCATTCCCTCACCATAACCAAACTTCTCACCAGAACCTCCCTCTCTCAACCACTACCAACCGTCAAGTTTTCTTTTCTTCTTTTACGGCCGCCACCGGAACCACCACTGCCAAGAAGAACTGACAAGTTAGTTGTGAGTTTTCTGTGTAACACCCTACTATCCCCATTAATAAAATATATAAAATTAACGCGAATATTTTTCAGAGTGCATACGTAGGATGTCACATTTCATAAAAACCATGAAGTCTCAAGTCACTTCGGTTACTTTATTACTAAAAAAAATAAATTAAATAGCGGAATATTTAATTCAATTTGCTTCCATGGCACTAAGGTCTTAACAACAATAGTCTCCACAAAGTATGTGGTTCAATACACGTCTGAAAACAAGATACGTAACGAAATAAAACAAGTAAAACATAACGATTCCCACATCATGTGTTACGTATCAGAGCGACTCCTAAGACTCGATCAAGCAACACGAAGTCCCAACACTACTCAGGTACCTGGTTATCTGTACTCCCCAAGGAGCACAGACACAACAACAGAAAAGGGGTGAGAATTAGATTCAATAATTAAACGGTAGAAAAAAAAGCATGCTAAGGAGTAGTAATTCACACCAAACAGATATTCACAAAGCACACACAAGTCATACTCGATTCACAACCAAATATATATATATATATATATATATATATATATATATATATATATATATATATATATATATATATATATATATATACACATCTATATATGCAATGTGACTCACTGACACAACAACATGCATGTGGTACCAACACAAACCATTCGGTTCATTCATTGAACCCGATTCCCGTCGGAATTCGAATAAGTCGTATACGTTCCTCTGAACTAACACTTATCTCCATCACAACTCCCACATGGAGTCCGGACAAGACTGGGCACCCATCACGAATTCCCACCTAGCTCATCTCCACATGACACAAATGAATGCATGACATACAATTATGCACAAGACATCACCATTAGTGCATAATATACAATCCTCCACGATCACACGTGAGCCATATACTCACCATAATTCCCACTGGAATTACCATTCTTGTATCAATACTGTTCACATAAAAAAAATCACTAAAATTATCTACCAAACTTCACAATTTATCACATGATATAATCACTTTAATTATAAACCGACACCTAATTTAATTGGTCATCAAATCATATAATAATATATATTAGTAAGGCTGAATTTATTTAATATATTAGTAAGGCTGGAATTGGTTTACTAATGTATAGGCTTTCGACTTCCACCGAACAATAGTAGCGATGAAGATAATTATTCATATAGCTATTTAGGAATTAAATCAATAAATATACTGTGAATCTTGCTCCCACAGCCTGAATTACACACTTCCATATAAGTTCTAGTATACTAGTTTTCTTTTTGTTAATTTTAATTATATTGTGTAATAGGTTAGTTTCTAAAACATGAACTATGTGACAATATATATTAATAAAGTCTAACCAAACTCATGTCAATTTCTTCACTACACTCATTCTACTGCAACATGAAGCTATTAGAAACTAGCTACTATCATGTATACAATTCAAGACCGGTAAAAAAAAGTGATCGCTCCTGCACCGTAAAATTTTCCTGCTTATGCATCCTATAGTAGTTATTATGAAAATATGAGTATTTTGTTTAGTACCAATTATCCCCTCTCTTAAATATTAACAATACTACAGTACCTATTCCAATACGACACCTTTGATTTATTAGATTGACGTTTAGAAACAACAAAATATTTTTATAATTTTAATGAATGTGTTTCATCGATATTGCTTCAGGAAATTAATTAAATCATTTAGAAAATTATATTCCTATTCTAAAACACCCAATTTCTAACACAACTTCATCTCTGAATCAATTAGTTCATAAACTATACAATACCATAACCACACAACAATTATCTATCTCTATTCATGGTACAAAAACAGAATTATAATTACTCATTCCTCATACTCATCACCAACAAATTGAGAAAAACACAAACTCTATTGGAGGTTAAGGAAAACCTCTCTACCCTTTCATGATTTAGACACCTTTAAATGAACAATTTCCCCACTTACCTTAATTTTGAGCTTGAATCTACAAAAATTGATGGAAACTTCTTGCCCTAGCTCTCTCTTGTTTGCCCCTTTCTCTTTCACGTTCTAGCAGTTATTTTCTAAGACTTTGCTAATCCCTCTATAATTTTGTTTTTATCCTCCTTAATTGACTCCTAATAATAATAATATTACAATCAATAATTTATTATTATTATTATTATTATTATTATTATTATATATTTATAATAAATTTAAAACGTTAGCTCATAATATATATATATATATATATATATATAGTATCAAATAGCTTATATCTACTTATTTTACCGTATATACATACTATGCACGGTACCTCCAAAACTGTTATTAGTTGCTAGCGGATCTTGTTATTAGACTACACACTACACAGTACTATATATCATATGTGAATAAAAGTAGATGGAGTACAATTATAAACATATAATATCTATATATGAATTGAAAGTGACACTATATATATATATATATATATATATATATATATATATATATATATATATATATATATATATATATATATATATATATATATATATATATGTTGTGAAAAACGATACCAATAACAAAGTATAATAGGGAATTATAGGAGAGAAGAAGAACACAATAATTGGTTATAACCGTTATTCTTTTACTTTCTCTTAAAACAAGATTACAAGTTTACAAGAATAACAAATAACCTCTCTCACCCTAAATTAGGATTTGCAGCTTAGCAATGATGAGAGACTAGTATGCTATTTATAATAAAACCTAACATACTAACTAATGGGCTTTTTCCACAAGGCCCATTACACAAGTCAACTTAATAAACAAGCTAACTTAACAAATTAGGGTTTAAACACTAAAACCTAATTTAACATGCTAACAACCCTAGCATCTTCGACACAAGCATGTGAACAACCTTCGACTTCATGCTTAACCCTGTCGAACCAAGAAGCTACCCTTCGGCCATACTAGAGTTCGATCCAAAATCTCACAAATCTCCACCTTGGATCTAACTCTACAACATCAAGGGAACAAACTAGCTTTCTTCATGCAGCTTTATCAACTGCATACAGTGGAAAAACTTGCAACTCGACAATGTCTTGGTGATCATATCAGCAGCATTGTCTTCAGTCGAAACCTTCAGCACTTGGACTTCTCCACGCTCGATTACTCCTCTGACGAAATGCAGCCTCACATCAATGTGCTTAGTTCGCTCATGATAGGCTGAATTCTTCGACAGGTGTATTGCACTTTGACTATCACATTTAACAGTGATACCTCGACCTTGAAGTTTCAGCTCCTTCGCAAAACCTTCAAGCCACAATGCTTCTTTCACAGCTTCAGTTAATGCAATGTACTCCGCTTCAGTGGTTGATAGAGCAACAACCTTCTGAAGTGTTGCTTTCCAACTAATTGCTGTGCCAAACATAGTGAAAACATATCCAGAAATAGATTTCCTGGAATCCATACAACCTGCATAATCAGAGTCGACATATCCTTCGATTACTGCTTTACCATCTTCACCCAAGGCTCCACCATAAATTAGGACTCTATTCAGAGACCCATTTATGTACCTTAAAATCCACTTCAATGCTTGCCAGTGAGCCTTTCCAGGATTCGCCATGTACCTGCTTACAAGACTTACTGCGTATGCTATGTCGGGTCTAGTACAAACCATAGCATACATCAAAGAACCAACTATATTAGCATATGGGATGCTATTCATATAGGCTCTTTCCACATCAGTACTGGGACACTGATCAATACTCAGCTTGAATTGAGGGTTTGTTGGAGTCACAACTGGCTTCGAATTCGACATACCAAACTTTTCAAGAATCTTCCGTAGATATGCCTCTTGAGATAGGCATAACTTCGACTTCTTTCTATCTCTTCGAATGTCAATTCCAAGAATCCTGGAAGCAGCTCCCAGATCCTTCATATCGAACTCCTTATTGAGTTCAGCCTTCACCCTCATCACATCTTCGACACTGTTGCTTGCTATGAGAATATCATCCACATAAAGCAACAAAATAACAAATGAATTACCAGGTCGAAATCTGAAGTAAACACAGTGGTCGAACTGACTTCTAATGAAACTTATGCGTGCCATGAACTTGTCGAATCTCCTATTCCACTGTCGAGGAGATTGTTTCAGCCCATACAAGGATCTCTTTAACTTACACACATAATCATCCTTCCCCTTTTCGACATACCCTTCAGGTTGCCTTATCAGGATCGTTTCATCTAGATCACCATACAAGAACGCAGTTTTCACATCCATCTGTTCCAGTTCAAGATCGAACTGTGCCACCATGGCAAGCAGCATTCGAATGGACCTATGTTTCACAACAGGAGAAAACACATCATTGAAGTCGACACCTTCTTTCTGAGTGAAACCCCTTGCGACTAACCTTGCCTTATATCTTTTCGACGTCACTCCTTCAATTCCTTCCTTAACTTTGAAAATCCATTTACAGCTGACTAACCTTGCCCCAGCAGGTTTCTTGATCAGTTCCCAAGTGTGATTATCATGAAGAGATTTCATCTCATCATCCATGGCCTTCAGCCATTCAGTCTTATTTTGACTCCTCATAACTTCCTTATAATCTCTAGGTTCATCATCAAGAACCTCACTGGCAGAGATTAATGCATAAGCTATAAGATCTGCATACCCAAGTCTCTGAGGTGGTTTGATGACTCTTCTCGACCTATCTCTCGACAATAGGTAGTCATCGTCAGTTTCCTCAACTTCCTCAGCATCTTCTGCTTCTTCTTCGACTTCATCAGGGACATGCAATTCAGCATCAACATGCTCCACCTCAACAGGAATCTCTACCTGTTCCAGCTCTTCGTCAGATGTTTCTGTACTTCGACCAACATCATCAGTTTTCTTAAAAGCCATTTCAGCTTCATTGAAAACAACATCTCGACTGGTGATACACCTCCTGTGACCTGGCTCTAGGCACCATAGCCTATAAGCTTTGACTCCTTCTGGGTATCCCATGAACATGCATTTCAGAGCTCTAGGTTCGACCTTGTCTTGCCTAATGTGAGCATAGGCTATGCAGCCAAATACTCTCAGTTTGTCGAGATCTGGTGGATGTCCCGACCAAACTTCTTCAGGTGTCTTCATATCTAACGCTGTCGAAGGACATCTGTTTATCAGATATGTTGCTGTCGCAACAGCCTCAGCCCAGAACACCTTCTTTAACCCCGCACTAGTCAACATACATCTAACTCTCTCCAAAATAGTTCGATTAAACCTTTCAGCCAAACCATTTTGTTGTGGAGTACCTGCAGTAGTTCTATGTCTTGCAATACCAGAGGTAGCACAAAAACTGTCGAATGCCTCATTGCAAAATTCAAGGCCATTGTCGGTTCTCAACCTCTTGACCTTTCTGCCAGTCTGATTTTCAACCAGAGTCTTCCAACTTTTGAAATTCTCAAACGTTTCATCCTTAGTCTTCTGGATGAATACCCATAATTTTCTGGAATAATCATCTACTATGGATAGGAAATACCTTGCCCCAGAATGTGATGCACACCTTGCAGGCCCCCAAAGATCAGCATGGATGTAATCAAGTGATCCATGTGTTCTTGATTTGCCTTTGTTGAACTTCACTCTGCAAGATTTTCCAAGTACACAGGGTTCACAAAACTTCAGCTTTTCAACTTTGTCTCCACCAAGCAGATTTTATTTCCCTAATTCGACCAGACCCCTTTCACTGACATGGCCCAATCTCATGTGCCATATTTCAGTTTTCGACAAAGGTTTCGTGGATGCAACATTTGTCGAACCACTTACAACTTCAGCCTCAAGGGTATACAAGCCTTGTTTCTTCACGCCTCTCAAGACTTCCTTTGAACCCTTCATGACTCTTAGGATACTTTTCTCTCCTTGGAAAACATATCCTTTCTTGTCGAATTCACCAAGAGAAAGCAGATTTCTCTTCAAATCAGGAACATACCTGACTTCAGTCAACAACCTTATTGACTCATCATGGAGCTTGAATCTAACAGATCCAATACCTGCAATCTTGCAAGCCTTGTTGTTTCCCAGCAATACTGATCCACCATCTTGATCACATAATTCCTCGAACAAGTCTTTGTTTGGAGTCATGTGCCAAGTGCAACCTGAATCCATAATCCACTCTCTCTTAGAGTCACTGCTTGAAACCACAAGAACATCAGATGATTCGAAATCATCTTGAACAATGGCAGCGTTGCCATTATCCTTACCTCCATGATATTTCAGGCGTTCAGGGCACACCTTTCTTGTGTGACCCTCCTTTTTACAATGGTAGCATCGAATGCCAGATGCTTCGCCACTGTAAGACTTCGACTGGCTTTTGCCTTTCTTCTTGTCGAACTTACCATCCTTTCGTAAGAGTTTTCCTTTAACGGCCAAACCTTCGCCAACAGTCGAAGGTTTATGCTCCTTTCGTTCATTCAAGTCCTTAGAGTACAAGGCTGATTGAACTTCTTCAAACGTCAGGGACTCCCTTCCATACAAGAGAGTTTCTTTGAAGTGAGCATGTGATCTAGGCAAAGAACACAATAGTAACAGCGCTTGATCTTCATCATCGATCTTCACATCAATATTTTCAAGATCAAGAATCAGCTTGTTGAACATATCCAACTGCTCAGCCAATACTTTGTCTTCAATCATCTTGAATGAATACAAAGCTTGCTTCAGGTAGAGTCGATTTACCAGCGATTTGGTCATATACAAACTTTCAAGTTTCACCCATAACCCTGGTGCCGTCGTCTCCTTTGATACCTGTCGGAGAACCTTATCACCAAGGCTCAACAAAATTGCGCTGTGTGCTTTCTCGATCATAGTTGTCTTCTCCGCTGCCGTTAATGCAGCATTCATGGCTGCCTCTCCCTTCAACGCTTCCAAACAACCCTGCTGAACCAGTAGGGCTTTCATCTTCAAGCGCCACAGACCGAAATCATTCACTCCGGTGAATTTTTCAATCTCATACTTTGTTGACGGCATCTTCTCCACGCTCACCGCACCAATTTGTTGTGAAAAACGATACCAATAACAAAGTATAATAGGGAATTATAGGGGAGAAGAAGAACACAATAATTGGTTATAACCGTTATTCTTTTACTTTCTCTTAAAACAAGATTACAAGTTTACAAGAATAACAAATAACCTCTCTCACCCTAAATTAGGATTTGCAGCTTAGCAATGATGAGAGACTAGTATGCTATTTATAATAAAACCTAACATACTAACTAATGGGCTTTTTCCACAAGGCCCATTACACAAGTCAACTTAATAAACAAGCTAACTTAACAAATTAGGGTTTAAACACTAAAACCTAATTTAACATGCTAACAACCCTAGCATCTTCGACACAAGCATGTGAACAACCTTCGACTTCATGCTTAACCATGTCGAACCAAGAAGCTACCCTTCGGCCATACTAGAGTTCGATCCAAAATCTCACAATATATATATATATATATATATATATATATATATATATATATATATATATAAATCAGGATACGAATATCGGTATAGAATTATATGCATCAAATCACATAAAATTAACACTAATAAAATCAGCAAAACATTAGCTTATCATAAAATCATAGAAATTTAGATATTTCATCCTAAACATGTTTCTACGCATCATAGATTATCACACGGTCTCAAATAACTATGTAAAAACTCGCCCTTACTATTGAACCAAAAAAATTCACAAACAACACACAATGACTAAATATTTTAAATGGGTGTTACAACTCCCCCCACTTAAAATATTTTCATCCTCGAAAATGTACCTGACGAGAACAATTTTGGATACGACTCTCACATCTTGCTCTCTAATTCCCAGGTCACACTTCCTCTAGCAGCTCCTCCCCATGCTACTCTCACTAAGGAAATATCATTGGCTCTTAATTGTTTCATCTTGTGATCCTCGATCCTTATCGGCATTGTCTCTACAGTAAGATTATCTCGATTCTGTACATCATCCCTCTGAATGACATGAGATGGGTCAGTGATGTACTTTCGAAGTTGCGACACGTGAAACACGTCATGCAAGTTTGAAAGTTCGGGTGGCAGCGCCACTCTATATGCAACTGTTTCGACTCTCTGCAAAATTTGATACGGTCCAATGAACTTAGGATTCAATTTCTTTGATTTCAATGCACGTCCAACACCTGTCACAGGATTGACCCTCAGAAACACATGGTCACCTTCACTAAATTCCAAATCTTTCCTCCGGTTATCATGATAACTTTTCTGTCTGCTCTGGGATGCTTTCATCTTCTCCCTGATCATCTTGATTGCCTCAGTAGTTTGTTGCACTATTTCAGGTCCAAGCACAACATTTTCGCCCGACTCATACCAACATAGAGGTGTTCTACACCGTCTTCCATATAATGCTTCAAAAGGCGTCATTCCAATGCTAGAATGGTAACTGTTATTATATGTAAACTCAATCAACGGTAAATGGGTATCCCAAGCACATCCTTTCTCGAGTATGCAAGCCCTCAACAAATCTTCCAATGACTGAATAGTTCTCTCTGACTATCCATCTGTCTGCGGATGATAAACAGAACTCAATTTCAAACTAGAACCCAAAGCTTCCTGCAAGCTTTTCCAAAATCTGAAAGTAAACCTCGGATCTCTGTCTGACACTATGCTCAACGGAACTCCATGCAACTTCACCACTACTCTTATATAAATCTCTGCTAACTTGGATAAAGGAAATTTGATGTTAATCAGTATAAAATGTGCTGATTTCGTCAACCGATCCATAATTACCCAAATAGCATCAAAACCTCTCGCCGTATTTGGTAACCCAGTAACAAAGTCCATCGAGATACTATCCCACTTCCATTCTGGAATTTCTAATGGCTGCATTAAACCTGAAGGTTTCTGATGCTCAACCTTTGACTTCTGACATGTCAAACAGGCGTACACAAATTAAGCTATATCCCTTTTCATACCTGACCACCAAAACAATTTCTTCATATCTTGATACATTTTCGTAGCTCCTGGGTGAATGCTCAAGCTACTCCTGTGACTTTCCTCTAAGATCATCTTCCTCAATACATTATTATCCGACACACAAATCCTGTCCTGGAATCTCAGCACACCAAACTTATCCACTTTAAAGTCACTATCAGTATTAGTTTCTCCTACATGCATCAAATCCACTAGTTTCACATCAAGTTTCTGATTCTCCCTAATCTTATTAAGGAAATCATTGTTCACCTTAAGCATACCCAATATAACACTCTCAGGGGTCAATTCACAAACCATACTCAAGTCTCTGAATTGTTCGATTGAATCCATCTCCTTCATCATTAACGCAAACATGTGAATCGTCTTCCGACTTAGAGCATCTGCTACCACATTAGCTTTTCCTGGATGATAACTCAAGCTAAAGTCATAATCTTTCAGAAATTCTAACCACCTCCTCTGCCTCATATTCAATTCTTTCTGGTCAAATAAGTATTTCAAACTCTTGTGATCACTGAACACTTCAAATCTTGATCCATACAAATAATGTCTCCAAATTTTCAATACGAATACCACTGCTGCTAACTCAAGGTCATAAGTAGGATAATTCCTTTCATGCACTCTCAATTGTCGTGAAGCATAAGCCACGACTTTCCCATCTTGCATCAATACTCCACCTAATCCCATCTTAGACGCATCACAATATACAACAAAAGGTTCATGAGGACTTGGTAGAACCAATACTGGTGCCGTAGTCAGTTTCTTCTTCAGTTCTCTGAAGCTTTCCTCGCATAAAATATCCCACACAAAGGCTTGGCCTTTCCTAGTCAACTGAGTCAATGGAAGAGCCAAATTAGAAAACCCCTCAATGAATCTTCGGTAATAACCTGCTAAACCCAAGAAGCTTCTAATCTCTGTCACTGACTTTGGAGGTTCCCACTGAAGCACTGCACTTACCTTGGATGGATCCACTGTTATGCCATCACCAGAAATCACATGTCCTAAGAAACTCACTGTTTGTAACCAAAACTCGCATTTCGAAAGCTTTGCAAACAACTTGTTATCTTTCAACACCTGTAACACAATCCTCAAATGTTCTGCATGATCTTCTTCTTACTTAGAATAAATCAGAATATCGTCAATAAAAACTACCACGAACTGATCTAAGTAAGCATGAAAGATACGATTCATGTATTCCATGAACACACCCGGCGCATTGGACACTCCAAACGGCATCACTGCATATTCGTAATGTCCATAACGAGTTCTGAAAGCTATTTTCTGAATATCATCATCTTTCACTCGAATCTGATGATAACCCGATCTCAGATCAATCTTACTGAAAATACTAGCTCCCGCAAGTTGATCCATTAAATCATCAATCCTTGGAAGAGGATACTTATTCTTAATGGTCACTTTATTCAGCTGACGATAATCAATACACAAATGCATACTGCCATCCTTCTTTTTAACCAACAACACTGGGGCTCCCCACGGTGACACACTAGGTCAAATAAACTTCTTATCAAGCAACTCCCCTATCTGAGATTTCAATTCTGCCAACTCTGATGCGGACATCCTGTATGGTGCCATAGATATGGGTCTGGTACCAGGAACAAGATCAATTGCAAATTCCACTCCTCTCTTCGGAGGCAACTCTGTAATGTCATCTGGGAACACTTCTGGAAATTCCTTCACCACCGGTAACTCATTAATCGATGCTTTGCCTTCAACTGATAGTGAGGCAAACACAACAAACATTTTAGCTTCATCTTCCAACAAGATTCTCAATTCCTTGGTAGATATAGAATTAACCAACTCTTCCTCCTCTGGAGTCAGAAACAACAACGTCTTCCTATAGCAGTCAATAAAAACATGGTTGTATTCAAGCCAATTCATCCCTAAGATAATGTCTAGATTACTGAGTGGTAAACAAATCAAGTCCACTCCGAAACCCTTACCAAAGATGGTCAACGAACAATTCAAACACACTAAGGACGTAGTCACAGAACCGATAGATGGAGTATCAATCACCATCCCCCGATTCAAAGTAGACGACACGAGTTCTAGTTTCTTCACATAATCAATGGAAATGAACAAGTGGGTTGCACCCGTATCAATAATAGCAATTAAAGAAGTGTCATGGATAAAACAAGTACCTCTGACCAAACGATCCTCTTTGGTAGGCTGAGCTCCCACCAATGCAAATACTTTCCCACTTGTCTGTGACTTCTTCGGCTTCTGACAATGAGTGCTGATGTGACCCTGCTCTCCACAGTTGTAACAGGTAGGTATATTGGTCCTACAATCTGCCACAAGATGACCTGGTCGACCACACTCGAAGCATTTCTTCACATCATTATGACATTCATTAGCACGGTGACCCACACCACCACATTTGAAACATTTGATAGGATTGGGGGCAATTCCTCCCCCACTTGGCTTCTTACCCACAACAGCTTTTTGTTTCCCTTTATTAGCCGAAGCACTATAAGGTGTACTTCCATGTCTTTGCTTATCCCTTTTATCACTCAAAGTCTTGTAATGAGCAATTCGAGCCCTGTTGTCCTCATCATAAATTCTACACCTGTTCACCAGCTCCGGATAATGTCTAATCTTCTGATAGCCAATACCCTGTTTGATCTCAGGACGCAGCCCATTCTCAAACTTAATACATTTAGAACTCATAGTAGCATCAGTATTATAATGAGGACAATACTTCACAAACTCCTCAAACCGAACCGCATACTCTGCAACCATTGAGTTTCCCTATTTCAATTCCAGGAACTCAATCTCCTTTTTGCCACGAACATCTTCTGGAAAATACCGCTCCAGAAGCTCAGCCCTGAACACCGTCCAGGTAATAGCACTACATGCCGCTTCCAATCTTTGATGATTGTTATTCCACCAGTCTTCAGCTTCACCCTCCAACATGTGAGTACCAAACTGTACCTTCTGAGCTTCATTGCATCCCATGACCCTGAATATCTTCTCAACAGACTTAAGCCATTTCCGTGCAGCATCTGGATCATGAGTACCCTCAAATGTAGGCGGCTTGTTACTCTGGAACTTCTCCAAATTACGGAATTCAACATCTCCAGCATTCTGATTGTTATTCTGCACTGCCTGCACAACAGTATGCAACGTAGCAGCAAGAGCAGCATCATTTCTCCCAGCCATACTGTTTCACATTAACAATACATCTTAGAAGAACACACAAATACATCCACTTTATGGACAGACTCTACTACAACACCTGGCCGGACGGACCGACCTGCTCTGATACCAATTGTAACACCCTACTATCCCCATTAATAAAATATATAAAATTAACGGGAATATTTTTCAGAGTGCATACATAGGATGTCACATTTCATAAAAACCATGAAGTCTCAAGTCACTTCGGTTACTTTATTACTAAAAAAAAAAATTAAACAGCGGAATATTTAATTCAATTTGCTTCTATGGCACTAAGGTCTTAACAACAATAGCCTCCACAAAGCATGTGGTTCAATACACGTCTGAAAACAAGATACGTAACAAAATAAAACAAGTAAAACATAACGATTCCCACATCCCGTGTTACGTATCAGAGCGACTCCTAAGACTCGATCAAGCAACACGAAGTCCCAGCACTACTCAGGTACCTGGTTATCTGTAATCCCCAAGGAGCACAGACACAACAACAGAAAAGGGGTGAGAATTACATTCAATAATTAAACGGTAGAAAAAAACATGCTAAGGAGTAGTAATTCACACCAAACAGATATTCACAAAGCACACACAAGTCATACTCGATTCACAACCAAATATAAATATATATACATCTATATATGCAATGTGACTCACTGACACAACAACATGCATGCGGTACCAACATAAACCATTCGGTTCATTCATTGAACCCGATTCCCGTCGGAATCCGGATAAGTCGTATACGCTCCTCTGAACTACAACTTATCTCCATCACAACTCCCACATGGAGTCCGGACAAGACTAGGCACCCATCACGGATTCCCACCTAGCTCCTCTCCACATGACACAAATGAATGCATGACATACAATTATGCACATGACATCACCATTAGTGCATAATATACAATCCTCCACGATCACACGTGAGCCATATACTCACCATAATTCCCATTGGAATTACCATTCTTGTATCAATACTGTTCACATAAAAAAATCACTAAAATTATCTACCAAACTTCACAATTTATCACATGATATAATCACTTTAATTATAAACCGACACCTAATTTAATTGGTCATCCAATCATATAATAATATATATTAGTAAGGCTGAATTTATTTAATATATTAGTAAGGCTGGAATTGGTTTACTAATGTATAGGCTTTCGACTTCCACCGAACAATAGTAGCGATGAAGATAATTATTCATATAGCTATTTAGGAATTAAATCAATAAATATACTGTGAATCTTGCTCCCACAGCCAGAATTACACACTTCCATATAAGTTATAGTATACTAGTTTTTTTTTTGTTAATTTTAATTATATTGTGTAATAGGTTAGTTTCTAAAACATGAACTATATGACAATATATATTAATAAAGTATAACCAAACTCATGTCAATTTCTTCACTACACCCATTCTACTGCAACATGAAGCTATTAGAAACTAGCTACTATCATGTATACAATTCAAGACCGGTAAAAAAAAGTGATCGCTCCTGCACCGTAAAATTTTCCTGCGTATGCATCCTATAGTAGTTATTATGAAAACATGAGTATTTTGTTTAGTACCAATTATCCCCTCTCTTAAATATTAACAATACTACAGTACCTATTCCAATACTACACCTTTGATTTATTAGATTGACGTTTAGAAACAACAAAATATTTTTATAATTTTAATGAATGTGTTTCATCGATATTGCTTCAGGAAATTAATTAAATCATTTAGAAAATTATATTCCTATTCTAAAACACCCAATTTCTAACACAACTTCATCTCTGAATCAATTAGTTCATAAACTATACAATACCATAACCACACAATAATTATCTATCTCTATTCATGGTACAAAAACAGAATTATAATTACTCATTCCTCATACTCATCACCAACAAATTGAGAAAAACACAAACTCTATTAGAGGTTAAGGAAAACCTCTCTACCCTTTCATTATTTAGACACCTTTAAATGAACAATCTCCCCACTTACCTTAATTTTGAGCTTGAATCTACAAAAATTGATGGAAACTTCTTGCCCTAGCTCTCTCTTGTTTGCCCCTTTCTCTTTCACGTTCTAGCAGTTATTTTCTAAGACTTTGCTAATCCCGCTATAATTTTGTTTTTATCCTCCTTAATTGACTCCTAATAATAATAATAATATTACAATCAATAATTTATTATTATTATATATATATTTATAATAAATTTAAAACGTTAGTTCATAATATATATATATATATATATATATATATATATATATATATATATATATATATATGTGAGCATATCATGTGAGAGCATTTTTAAATGAGAGATGAGAGGAAGAAATATCAACTATTTGATTCATCAAGAGAAAGAATGTTAACACATTAATGAGGCTATTAATTTCTCTCTCTTGATGAATCTAAGGGTTGATATTTCTTCCTCTCATCTCTCATTTAAAAATTGCTCTCACTTGATATGCTCTCTCTCTCTCTCTCTCTATCTATCTATCTATATATATATATATATATATATATATATATATAGAGAGAGAGAGAGAGAGAGAGAGACAGAGAGAGAGAGAGAAATTGCTTATATCTACTTATTTTACAGTATGTACATACTATGCACGGTACCTCCAAAACTGCTATTAGTTGCTACCGGATCTTGTTATTAGACTACACACTACACAGTACCATATATCATATGTGAATAAAAGTAGGGAGTACAATTATAACCATATAATATCTATATATGAATTTAAAGTGACACTATATATATAAACCAGGATACGAATATCGGTATAGAATTATATGCATCAAATCACATAAAATTAACACTAATAAAATCAGCAAAACATTAGCTTATCATAAAATCATAGAAATTTAGATATTCCATCCTAAACATGTTTCTACGCATCATAGATTATCACACGGTCTCAATAACTATGTAAAAACTCGCCCTTACTATTGAACCAAAAAAATTCACAAACAACACACAATAACTAAATATTTTAAATGGGTGTTACATTCTGCACACCTCAAACACAACAGCAATGGATGATTTTCTCCCTCAAGTTGATGCTCATGCAACTCTGTTGTCCGAAATTTGTCGTCCACCACCGAAGCCCCCATGGTTATAGAGTATGAAAATTTGAACAGAGATGGTTAATTTCGGTTTATTAATTTATGTTATATGTTTTTGTGTTTTAGTGGTAAATGATGCACTCTTGATGTTTGACAAAATGCCTCAAAAGATTTTTGTGTCTTGTAGCATGTTTATGTGTGTCTATTGGCATTTCATAGTGATTGAGGAAGCTTACAAGTTCAACATATATTCCATGACTATCTCTAGTCATCTATTAATTTGTGAACACACAGAAAATTGGGGCAACTTTGAGACCAAAAAAAGTCGAAATGTGCAAACACAAGTCAAAGAAATCATCCTTAATTGGATTTGGAAAAGGACTATGGATTTGGAAATCATCCTACGAACTCCATGCAAGCCTTTAAACTTAAGGACACTTGTGTGACTTGTTTGTATTTGCTACTAACCATTTGGTCTTTTGCAGGATATGTTTGTAGGACTTGTTTGTCCTTATTATCTTACGATTTACCTGACACATTGCATCCGCATAACATCATGACATCATGACATCATAACATTGCATGTTAACTAACCCTTTCAAGGATCTTAGGGATTTAGAGCGCACAATTTCAGGTGCTCTTATCGAGGACGGAATTCCTATCTAGGGGCAAGAGGATTTATTTTCCTCTGGCCACATACCTTCCAATTCAAAGACATCGTACCTATCATGGGGGAAGAGGATTTATTTTCCTCTGGCCACATACCTTCCAATTCAGAGACTCAGTACCTGTCAAGGGGAAAGGGGATTTATTTTCCTCTAGCCTTATACTTTCAAATTCAGAGGTATCCCAAATCAAAGGTGATGACCGACTCGATATGGTGAGCTCGATTCTCATAGAAGAACGTCCAAGAATCAGAATTCTTCAGACGAAGATGCGACCAAATCATTTTCTAATGTTGCTAACTAAATTCCTTAAAGATCCTTGAAAACATTGCATCTGCATTCATAACATCGCATAGCAGGTTTCTTACAATAGGTCTCTCATCCTTCCTTGCTATTTATTTCAGCATCATGGATCTCGAGCAATCAGTCAAAGACCTTCAGGCTCAGAACACCCAGTTCCAAGCTTTGATTCTGAACTTGTCCAAGGGGCAAGACGAGTTGAAAACTCTTCTGACCAAGAAAGAGAAAAAGACTAGAAGATCTGTGGGTGTCTTTAACATGGGAAGAAGATTCTGAGGACCACTCAAGAAAGCTGAAGAAGTCAAGGTTTCCGAAGAGGATGACGATGAACAAAAGGATGATGCTAGTGTCAAAACTGATGCGAAAAGCAACCCTGATTCTGTCAAGCCCTCTGAGAAAGGAGAGGACTACTATTATGAGGACGAATATCCTGATGACAAATACAAGCTGCTGGAAGAACGTATGAAAGCCATGGAAGTTCAGAAGGTACCTGGGCTAGATTTTGAGGAACTAAGACTCATCCCTGGAGTTGTTATCCCTCCAAAGTTCAAAAACCCAACCTTCGCTAAGTATGACGGAGTCTCTTGTCCCAAGATGCATCTGAAATCCTATGTGAGGAAAATTCAGCCTCACACTACTGACAAAATGCTATGGATCCACTTTTTCCAAGAGAGCTTATCTGGAACTCAACTCGAATGGTACTATCAACTGGATAGTGCCAACATTCATACATGGGAAGACTTGGCTGGTGCTTTCTACAAGCAATACCAATACAATGCTGATCTCGCGCCAACCTGCATGCAACTACAAAGCATGTCCATGGGATCTAATGAAAGCTTCAAAGAATATGCTCAGAAGTGGAGAGACCTAGCTGGAAGAGTCCAACCTCCTTTGGCTGACAGAGAGTTGGTTGATATGTTTATGAGCACGTTGACCGGCCCTTTCTATAGTCATTTGCTGGGGAGTTCATCTTCTGGATTCACTGAGCTTATATTGACTGGGGAACGTGTCGAGAGTGGCATCCGAAGTGGTAAGATTCAAGTGGCTACATCCTCAGGTGCTACAAAGAAGCATTTCAATGGGAAGTCTGATTCCAATGCAGTGTATGGGCAGAAAAGGAGAAACCATGACCAATCTATTGGGGCAATTATGATCTCCACACCGGCGCCTCAACAAGGCCGTCAAAACAAACAAAACACACCCAGGCGTCAATTCACAAAGATCAATATGACGCTAGCTCAAGCCTTACAACATCTGCTAAAGGCAAATTTGGTTACCCTGAGGGATCCTCCTAAGAATCCTAACACCTCTGCTCCAAGCTACAAACCCAATGCGAGGTGCGTATATCATTCTAATAGTCCTGGACATGACACAGAGAATTGTTGGCCGTTGAAGAATAAGATCCAAGATATGATCGACGCAGGCGAAATTGAGTTCGACCCTCCTGCAACCCCTAACGTGATCACGGCTCTCATGCCTAATCACAACAAGACTGCTGATGTTGTGAATGGCTAGAAGGATGTCTTTCGAATCATTAGATTTACTTTTATTTGCAAATTTTCTTTCCTGTTTGTTTAAACATTCGACTTATGATAGACATTATCTGTTTTAATAATCATCATTAGTGCATTGCATATGTTTGTCTTGAATAAATTATTTCGATATCACTCATTTTAAATTGTGTCTTTACTTTGCATATGTTTTGTGTTATTCAACTCCTACTAAGCTGCAAGCCTTTTGAGGGAGGATGACGAAAAATGATACCGCAACCTCATACAGTATGCTTTTGAACGGACTATGTTGACGATGTACAGGCATTGTTTCAATTCCTAAACAGTGGAGAGATAAGAATGATAATCCCTCGTCAACCCCTTTGAGCCTAAGGTGTAGGAGTTTTCTTTCTTGAACAATTTAAAACCTTTGATCATAACTTGGGGCAGGGTAGTTACTCAGTTAACTCAGTCATGCCAGTACGCTTTTACACAAATAATGATGGTTTCCCGTAATCATTAAGTCAGACAGTCAACATCTATCAAAAGAAAAAAAAGCTATTAAGTCAAAACCTATGAAAGAGACTTATATGAAATTGAAACATCCCGCTGACTATAATCTCAAAATAAACAGTTCAGGCAAAAGTTAGGGACAACAAAGTCAAAAAAGGAGGTTGCTAAAAATCCTCAACAAAAGAAAACATTTCAAAAGAGGCCACTACAAATCCTCGACAAAATAAAGTATTACAACAAAGGATGACTGCCTGTCCAAATTAAACTTTTGATACTTTAACCATCATCAAATATCAATGTTACAACTTCAAGCTTCGCTAAGGCTTAAGCGCAGGATTAACTGAGCATAGGATCGAAGAACATCACGAAGATTGGGATGGGTATAAACAAAATTTTGAGCCATTATCCTTTGTTTCCTAAACCGTGAACCAAGCCACGTTACAACCCTTGAAATTCCTAACTGAAGCATGGTTAGTTCGAAAGCATACTATCACCAAAAGGGTATCCTGACTCCTTAAGATTTGCCATAAATGCTTAGTTGATATCCTGTTTTTACAAACATCACGTTTTTATAAACATCACGCTTTTACATCTCCTGTTTTAATGTTTTTCAAAAAAACTCAAGACAGACATATGCATTGCATCTCATGAATTCATTATTAAACAAATTCTGCTACATACTTTCAAGTGTTAACATCAGAAAGAATCTGCACAGGGTATGACTAATGACTAAAAGTCATCCCGACAGACGAAACCATCTCGGTAACAACATCTCTTATAACTGACTCAGTTGATTAGTACAAGGGGCATGACATGCTTTGACCAGTCAATTTGGGGGCAATCAGGCCAAGATTCAGAGAATCTTTCAGAAGCATCAACAATCAGGGGCATGCACCCAAGTGGGTCCGAAGCTACTTCCCGATCAGTCAGGGGCATCATACTAAGTACTAGGGGCATGTTACCCATAGTACACATCTCCTAAGGTCCTCGCGAGGCGAATCTCTTCAAACTCCCTAATAGCTGGGGCAAAGCTATGCAAGGCATGTTCATCACTGTGATCAATACTCATTGGTGTTTTCCAATCAATACGAGTCCAGGAATGGCAAGTGCTATAATCATTGGGGGCAACGTTCAAGACATCCATATCTTCCCACAAAGCCGGTTTCACAGGATAATATCCCCACAGAGTAATCTTTAAGAAGATACCTTCAAATGTTCTCGTCCCAATAAAGACTTAGTTCCCCAACGGAGTTTTACGTCTTCGACACTGCCGATTCCCCGACTCTTTTCCCTTCTCCAAACAAGGTTATTCATCTCTCTTATCCCCAGGCAGGGTACATCAAGATCAATCATTCAAATGGCTCTCATCCCCAAGCTGAAGCCAAAAATCCCCAGCTAAGTATCCTCGGATTTCGTATTCTCCACAACAGTCAAGGATTTATCTTCCCCTCCAGACGCTACTACAATTTACTATCATCATTAACAAACATTTTGCATTCATACATCATACGCCTCATGGCATTGCATACAATCTTATTCATTTCAAAAAATAAACATTACAATACATGCATCACGACATTGCATAAAATTAATACTGCTCTTTTCAGTCTATTCCTACAAACCAAATGAATAGTATCTTCTAGATATAGTGCAGAGATAATCAAGTCAACGATTTAATTCTGGTGCTCATTCAAGACAGAGATTTAGTTCTGACACTTAATTTTGGATATCTTCCAAAGATAGTTCAGAGATAATCAAGACCAAGATTTAATTCTGATACTTAGTTTCAGGTATTCTCCATAGATAGTTCAGAGATAATCAAGACCAAGATTTAATTCTGATACTTAGTTCCGGGTATTCTCCAGAGATAGTTCAGAGATAATCAAGACAGAGATTTAATTCTGATACTTAGTTCCGGGTATTCTCCAGAGATAGTTCAGAGATAATCAAGACAGAGATTTAAATTTGATACTTAGTTTCGGGTATTCTCCAGAGATAGTTCAGAGATAATCAAGACAGAGATTTAATTTTGATACTTAGTTCCGAGTATTCTCCAGAGATAGTTCAGAGATAATCAAGACAGAGATTTAATTCTGATACTTAGTTCCGGGTATTCTCCAGAGATAGTTCAGAGATGATCAAGACAGAGATTTAATTTTAATACCTAGTTCTGGGTATTCTCTGCGAATAGTTCAGAGATAATCAAGAGACTTAGATCGAATTCTATCACCACGAACAGTGCTGGTATGATCGACCTCCAACAAATACTTCTCAATACAAAGGATTTAGTCTAACGTACGACTCATCCTAGGATGCAACCTGACGTACGGTGCATTCTAACAACACAAAGGGTCCGGTCTAACGTACGACTCATCCTTCATCCTAACGCACAACTTTCCAGACATCTACCGATGCAAAATTGGATCCGGTCTAACGCACGACCCATCCTTCAGCCTAACGCACGGCTTTCCAGACATCTACCGATGCAAAATTGGATCAGGTCTAACACACGACTCATCCTCCAGCCTAGCGCACGGCTTTTTCCAGACATTTATCAAATGCAAATTGGATCAGGTCTAACGTACGATCCATCCTTCAGCCTGACATACGGCTTTTCCAGATGCTTAACAAATGAAAACTGGACCCAGTCTAGCGTATGACTCGTCCTAAAAAGTATAGCCTAACGTACGACCCACTTTGACACTTATCAATACGGTGGATCCAGTCTAACATACGACTCATCCTAAGTATATCCTGCAGATACAGTCTAACATATGATGTATTCTAATTATCAAGTCTATCAAGCTGGATGGCATCCTTAAGCCCATCTCAATCAAATCTCAATGTCCTGGTGGCATCTTTAAGCCCATCTCAATCAAGTCTCTCAATGATTGGGCGGCATCTTTAAGCCCATCTCCGAAAAGTCCCTTTCCCATCAGCAAGGGCAAATTTCTTGGTATTCTAGTGTTCAATCCTCTTCTACCTTCAGATTCCGACAGGCACACATGCCAATCTACATCTTCAGGTTTAAAAAGATTGAACAGGGGCAGCTGTCATACCCCAAAATTTGCCCATCTCATTTTACTTCCCAAAAATTCAAGACTCAAAGACACATTCTCCTAAACAATGGCTCAAGGAATTAGGGTTTTGATTCTTCTGAAGAAACTTAATAAATCAAGATCCCCAATGCATTTCATATGGCTTATGATGTTTCAAATTATCTCTATGGCAAAGTACAAGCTTCAATTCAAAAGATTGCTCAGTCAATTGTTCAGAAAATCAACAGTCGACTAGTTTGACCTAAAAGTCAACTGTGGTCAAAGTATAGTCAAAACTCCTGATTTTTTTGTCAACAACCTTATTTTGAAGTGTCATTCATCATTTGATCAAGTATTGATCATGATTCATCAAGAAAAGATCAGAAATCAACAAAACCAAAAGTTTCTAAATTAGGGTTTTCATAGGAGAAAGTCAACTGAACTTTGACCAGCCATAACTTTCACATGGAACATCATAAATTTTTCATCCAAAGCCTATTTTGAAGGAAATTGAATTATCTATAACTTTGTCTCTCTGAATCCAAGACCAAAAATGCTTCATTTGGGAGATATGAGCCAAAACATTACAGGTCCTTCTAGAAGATCGTAAAAAAGTCATCTTTTTGCAAAGAAGTGTATATGAACATGGAAACTTCAATGAAGATGAAACCAAAAGGAGTGTTTAAAGGACTCTTCAAGCTTTCTAAAAAGTCCAAGAACACTCAAAAATATGGAAAATTGAGAAGGTTACAACATGTGCAAGTTAAGCAATTTTCAAGAGATGTACAAAGAGAAATATGGTCCAAAATGATTCTTCTTCTAAATGGGCTTGATTTCTTTTTGTTCTAACACCATATTAAGCCCATCCACGACCATGGGATATATCTTTTATATTTTTATTATTTTTATTTATTATTTTATAGATTTTATTCATTAAAATCATAATTTAATTAAATAAAATTATAAAAATAATAGAAGATTTGATTTGGCCTCAGAATTGATTCAATTAATTGTCAAATATATCACATTAATCAAGAAAATTCGTGGCATTTGGTTTAGGAAAGATTGAGTGCAAAAAATAGAAGGATTTCATGCATATTCTCTAAAAATTCCAACTCACTCAATAAGCAAGTATCCGAGCCCATAATATAACCTAATTTAATCCTCTATATATAGAGAATGTATTAGGGTAAATGGAGGACGAAAATAGGATTCTTGAGACTAGGGTTTCCAAGTTCAAAGTTACACTCAAAATTTACAATTTTTAAATCTTGATTGGCAGACCTCCTCAGAGCCTCCTAACCATCCAATCCTGTTCTGGAGGTAAGCAAAGGTAGAAAACATCCCTTGAATAGCCCCCATGCTCATCATATAGCTGCATATACCTTCATACCTCTCAATACATTATTCATTATCGTTTTTTTAAGTTTATGGCCTGTTTCGGTGAAAAATAACGTCGCTAACATGTTCATATGGTGTTTTAGAATCAATTTGATTATTCATTCGCAACTTTTGGTGTCCGGAACGAGGATCACCATTGTTAGGGCACAAGCTTCCTCCATCGCCGAGTCTCCGCGTACAGGCGTCCTCAAGCTAAATCGAGGCCACCATCATGATCGCAAGAGGCCATTAGGTGGATCTGGACGTTTAGTTTTATTGTTGACACGTTGTTTCTTAATTTTTTGTGGCGGCATGGAAGCAAATTCGCAGCAAAGCGAAGCCTGGTTTGAGCGCAAGGAAGGAGATGATGGCGTGGCATCTGATCAATTCCTGATTCGCCAATCAACAAGGCGGTAACACGAAGAGGCCAATGACTATAAGAGCGAGGGTTCGATCCTTGGTGCCTGTAGTTTATTTCAATTATTTTGCTTAAATTCGTTTGCTGCAAGATCCGATGCCCTCAACCACACGCACGCCATGATGCATCCTCACATCTCCACCATCCGATCCCCAGCGAATGCCAACCCAAGTGATCAAAGGGTGGAGTCCACTATACACCCTCAAGGACGCCACTCCACTGGATCCGAAGCTAAGTGTCTTTTAATTTTTTTTTAATTTTATTTGTAAACCCCTTTTATTTTATTCTCTTTTCTCTATTTTTTATTTAAAAAATTAGTTTTTAAAACATGTTATTTATTAATTAAATAAATATTTTCACCATTATTTCTTTTAATCGAAAACTCAATTTTTCCACAAATTTATCAATAATTGTTTTTTTAAAAACAAGAAAAATTATTATTTTTGTATATACTTTTAATTAATTAATTAATTAGGTTGAAAGCTAATAATTAATTTTTTAGGTTTGTTAACCTCGATTCATTTATAAACCCTAATAGTCTTAGGTTTACTGGTAGGTGTTGCCCATTAACCCTGGTTAACTTTTGTCCCACTCGGGGTTTGCCTTGCCTTTTATTTGTTTGTCTAAATTATTACCATTTTAATTTTTGATCTGTTATATTATAATTGTTGAGATCCTTAATGCACTAACATTTCTCTTCTTTGTGCCTAATTTTCAGGATTAACCAAGATCCTTCAGCCATGCGCCACACCAAATCAAAAAAAAGCTAAGTTTCTAAATTTCTTTTTGTTTAACATCATTTTATTTTTTTATTTTGCCTTTTATAAGGTTTGCATCAATAGTCAATGAATCTGTAATACACTAACCATTATTTATTTTCCTTTTAATTTTCAGAATTAATCAAGGGTTCGAGGAAGATCAAGGCATTCAAGGATTTTGACTAATTATTGTTCCCTCTTATTTTCTGTCTTTTATTTCCCCTTCCCCGCATGTGTTTATTGTAATAGCGCAGGACTTTTATTTTTCTGCCTTTAATTTCTGCAATTTTAAACTGCGTGGTTAGTAATCTTAGGGAGTGCAAGCCTTGAACTAAATTAGATCGCTAATTACAAGATAATAATATAATCGAATTGAATCACGTGATTGTGCACCCCCACACCTTTAGGGTAATTCCTCTTGTTGCCTTGTTGCCTTGTTGCCTTTGTTGCCTATTGTCTTATGATTCTGTTGCCTCTAATTATACTAAATAATAGTCAAGTCCCTTGATTCCGAGGATACCTAAAGCAAATGTTGCTCTCAGTTCATAAATCATCATAAGATCATATGTCCCTTCGAAGTTGCCTTAACGAAAATGATCTTGTCCCTCGATGTTGCCTCGGTTTAAATGATGATTGTCCCAATTGCTAAGGTATCCTCGCCTGTTGCCTAAATGACTATTATATCCTTCCCTAAAGACTACCTACCTCTACATGGTAGGGACAGTTATATGGCGAACGATAATTTTTCGATGACCCTTTTTTAAATCCAATAGAAAGACTTCCTGTCCTCTTTATGGTATGGATAGCCCTTTCCCATTAAAGGTCTAAAAGAACATTTTCCTAAACTTAAGGGTAATTGCTTTTTAATTGCTTGCTCTTTTCAAATTCAAATCAAAAATACTTTTCCCACCCATTTTCAAATACTTTCAAAACAAGGCTACGCTTATTTACAAGCTAAAGTCCTTAAACGAATATTTTCTAATTCACACACTACTTTTCAAACAAATCAAACATTTTGAAAACAAAGTGAGCTAAGCAATTAAGAGCCCATGGATAACCATGGATACAAAGGGTGCCTTAAACCTTCCCTTTGTATAACTTACCCCCCGAACTCAAAATCTTTTTAAAAGGTCTTTTTCTGTTCTTTGAGCCTTTCTATATTGGATAAAATAAAAGTCGGTGGCGACTCTTGCTATCTGCAACATTTTCAAAAAGTCAGTTCTCCCACCGTATTACAG